>NW_016107357.1:2391763-2466756 GCF_001604975.1 Cebus imitator
AAGGAATTCTCCTGCCTCAGCCTCCTGAGTAGCTGAGACTACAGGTGTGCGCTACCACGTCTGGCTAATTTTATATTTTTAGTACAGATGGGGTTTCGCTAGGTTGACCAGGCTGGTCTTGAACTATTAACCTCAAGTGATCTGTCCACTTCAGCCTCACAAAATGCTTGGATTACAGGCATGAGCCATGGCACCAAGCCAAGGATATAATCTTGAAAGCCACAATGCTTTATTGTGTACAGGGATCTTTCATAAGATTGACAAGTTTTTTCTCTTCATGAACCATGGAGGTCAGAAAGCAGTGAAATGACATATTCTAAGTGATGAAAGAAAAAGCTGACAATCATGAATTCTGTATCTAGCAAAACCAGCCTTCAAAAATGAAGAAGAAATGAATACATTCCCAGATAAATATAAACTGATACATGTTCCTCACAGCCCTGTCTTATAAGAAGTACTAAAGAGAGAGTCCTTCAGACTGAAATGAGAACATTGTATTGTTCAGCATTCTGTACAGAAACAGAACCAGCAGAAAGTCTACAAGTGTTTGTGTGTGTGTGTGTGTGTGTATGTGTGTGTGTGTGTGTGTGTGTGTGTGTGTGTAATTTATTATGGAATATAACATATGTAATTAGGAGGCTGAGAAGTCCCACCATCTGCTGTCTGTAAGCTGAAAGCCAATGGTATAGTTCAATCTGAGTTTGAAGCCCTAAGAACCAGCGCAGCCAATGGTGCAACTCCCAGTCCAAATCCAAAGGCCTGAGAATCAAGGGGCAGGGTCATGCACTCATGTAAATCCTGGATCTTAAAGGCCTAAGAATCAGGAGCTCTGATGTCTGAGGGCAGGAGAAAGATGGATGTCCCAGCTCAAGAAGACAGAAAAGTTGCTGTTTCTCCACTTTTTTGTTCTATTAGGGCCCTCGATATACATTAGATGATGCCCACTCACTTTTGGTAAGGGCAGAACATTTTTACTCAGTTTATTGATCCAAATGTTAGTATCTGGTAGAAACACCCTCACAAACACACTCAAAGCTAATGTTTTACAGCTCATTTGGTCATAGTTTAGTCCAGTCAAGTTGACACAAAATTAATTATCACACATATTAATTGGTAACTCAAAACCACAAGAAAAAATAAAAAGTATAGTAAATGTAAAGACATAAATAAATATCAAATATGTAAATATATCTTCTGTTTGTAGATCATATAAATATATCCTTTGTAACTTTTGCTTCCTATCTTAATAGCATATATTAAGTTGATGGACATACAATGTATAAAGATGTAATTTGTAACAATAAAGCAATAAGGTGGACAAAGCAATACTGAAGCAAAATATTTGTATGCTATGTTAGATTGCTAAGTCTACCATAATAAAGCACCAAGGACAGGGTGGTTTAAACAAATAAAATTTATTTTCTTACAGTTCTAGAAGCTAGAAGCCCAAGATCGACGTGTCAGCAGGGCTGATATCTACCAAGGTCTTTCTCTTTGGCTTGGAAATTGCCATCTTCCCCTGTGTGTTCACATGTTTTTCCCTCTATACAAATATGTGTCTATATTTCTTCTTCTTATAGTAAAACACATCATATTAATTTAGAATCCATTCTAATGACCACATTTCAACCTAATTACCTCTTTAAAGACTCTGTCTCCAAATATAATCCTATTCTGAAGTACTGGGTGCTAGGACTTCAACATATTAATCTTGGGTAACATAAGCCCAGAATATGTACTACTGAACATAAGCTGGTATTAATTCAAACTAGATTATTATAAGTTAAGATTCTTAATGAAATTCCAAGGACAACCACTAAGAAAACAATTGAGAAATATTTAGTAAAAGATAATAAGGGAATTAAATGTCAAAAGGAAAAAAATCTATTTAACAAAAAATGGCAGTAATGAAGAAATTAAGAAACAAAAAGGACATGGCAGGTGAAAAGCATATAGCAACATGGCAGATGTAAATTCTACCATGTCAGTTATTACATTAAATATGAATTGATCAAATACTACAATTAAAGTTAGAGATTGGAAGAATGGCTAAAGCAATGATCCACCTATATATCTTTGATACTTTAGATTCAAAGATACAAATGGATTGAAAATAAAAGGCCAGGGAAAATATATACCAAATAAATGGTAATCAAAAGAGAGTTGGAGTGGTTATACTAATATTAAAAATTTAAAAATAGACTTTAAGACAAAAAAATTGTTACAAGAGAAAACAAAGGATATTTTACAATGATAAAAAGTCTTCCATCAAGAGGATATAACAATTATAAACAGAACAATGGAACCCCATAAATCCATGAAGTAAATAATGATAGAATTTAACAAAGAAAGAGACAACTCAATAATCATCAATAGTGACTTCAATACCCCACTTTCAATACTGGATAAACAACTAGACACGAGATCCCAGGATGTAGAAAACTTGAACAACACTGTAAATGAACTAGGCCTGAAAGACATCTGTAGAACACTCCATCAACAACAGCACGATACACATTCTTCTCAAGTGCACATGGAACATTCTCCAAGAAAGGCCATATGTTTGGCCACAAAACCAGTCCTAACAAATTCAAAAGAATTGAAAACATACAAATTATGTTCTCTGACCCCAAAGAAATGAAATTTAAAGTAAATAACAAGAAAGTTTGAGACATTCACAAATGTGGGGAAATTAAATAACATTTCAAAGCAATCAATGGGTCAAATAAGAAATCACAAAGTAAATTAGAAAATGCTCTGTGATGAATAAAACAAAAATACCACATACCAAAGCTTAAGGAATTAAGTGAAAGTAGGACACAGAAGGAAATTTCTCATTGTAAACATGTTTTTAAAAAGTTCGCAAATCAATAACTTATATTTCTATCTTATGAAACAAAAAAAGAAAGAAAAATCTAAACCTAATTAAAGCAAATGGAAGAAAACATCAAAGATTAGATTTGGGATACACAAAATTGACAATAAGAAAACCAGAAAAATAATCAATGAAACCAAAAGCTGATTCTTTTGAAAAGATCAACAAACTGACAAAATGTTAGCTATACAATCCAAGAAGAAAGGAGAGAAGACAAATTACACCAAGAATGAAAGAAGAGGCATGACTAAAATCATTACAGAAATACAGGATTATTATGAACAATTATATGCCAACAAATTAGACGATCAGGTTGAAACAGGCAAATTCATCAGCATATATAAAAAGTTATATACCATGAGATTTATCTCAGAATGTATGAATAGTTCAATATATGAATATTGATCAATATAATGCAACATAATAATATAATAAAGGGGGAAAACACATGATCATCTCAACAGACAGAAAAACTGTTGACAAAATTCAACACTCTTCATGATAAAACACTTAAAAAAAAAAAAGAAAAAGAGGGAAACTATTTTAACCTAATAAATGGCATCCATGAGAAAACCAGTTAACTTTATCCTTAATCACGAAAAAACTGAACATTTGTCACTTAAGATCATGAGAAAAGGTAAATATTAACTCTTACTACTTTCATTCAATACTGTGCTTGAGGTTACACAAAAAGAAAAAAAAAAAGAACTGAAAAGCCAGATTGGAAACAAAAAACCAAAACTATTTCTATTTGCTAGAGACATAATGTTATATAAAGAAAATCCTAAATAATGCACATGCATATACTCACATACAAAACTGTTAGAGTAATAAACATTTACAGCCAGGTTGTAATACACAAGTTCAACATACAAAAGTCAATTGTATATACATTAGCAATGAATTATGTATAAATGAAATTTAGAAGAAATTCCATATGTTAATATCATTAAAACAAGTAAAATACAAAATCTTTTTAAAAAAACATTGTAAAACTAATACTTTGAAAACCCAAATTTATTGTTGAAATTCATGAAAGAAATTGAAAAATACCTAATAAACAGAAGGACATCACATGTTCATAGATTTGAAGACAAAATATTGTTAAGATGGCGCTATTTCTCAAATTAATCTACAGGTTCAATGCAATCCCTATCAAAATTCCATCTGTATTATTCACTGAAATGGAAAAGTTGATCCTAATCTACATGGAACTGCAAGAGTCCCAAAATATCCAAAACATCTTAGGGAAAAAAATGTGTTAGAGAACTCATATTAATTTCAAAACCTACAACGCAACTACAGTAATTAAGACAGTATGACACTGTTACAAAGATAGAATATGCCTCTATTATAAAGATAGACACATCCTATCTTTATGACAGAATCACACTATCATACAAAGCTATAGTAATTAAGACAGTGTGATACTGACATAAAGATAGACATATCACTTAATAAGATGGAACTCAAAGTCTACAAATAAACACGTATAATTTAGTTTTGACAAGGGTGCTAAGGCCGTTTAATCAGAAGAGAATAGTTTGTTCAACAAATTGTTTGGGGACAACTGAATATCCACATGAAAATAAATGAATTTGAGTGCATACCTCACAACATATACAAAAATTAACTTCATATAAATCAGAGTCTTAAGACTATTAATTAAAACTGTATAACTCTTAGCAAAAAACAATGAGGAAAATATTCATGTCATTGGATTTGGCAATTATTTCATGGACATAACACCAACAGCACAGCCAACAAAATAAAATATAGATAAACTGGACTTCAAATCTAAAACATTTGTTCTTCAAATGACACTATTAAGAAAGTACAAAAACCCACCAAGTAGGAGAAAATATTTGTAAATCACATACCTGATAAGGGATTAATATCCAGAATACATAAAGAACTCTATATAACTCAACAATTTAAAAAAACCAAATAATCCAGTTTAAAATGGGCAAGGGAATCTGAATAAACATTTCTCTAAACATATAAAAATAATAAACATAAAAAAGATGATCAACATTATTATTCATTAGGAAAATGCAAATCAAAGCCATTACGAAATACTTCACCCGGTAAAATGTCTGTAAGTTTTTTTTAAATGGTGAAATTGTGATGAAATTAGAATCCTCATGCATTGCTAGTAGGAATGAAAAATGGTGCAACCTTTGGAGAACAGTTTGTCAGTTCCTCAAAAAGTTAAATGTAGAGTTACCATGTAGACCAGCAATTTCACTTTTTAGGTATATATCCAAGAAATTAAAAACATATATTAATATATAAACTTGTACATGAATGTTTATAATAGACAATAAACAGCAGTGTTTATAATAGATAAAAAGTACAAGTATTTCCACTATCAATTGATAAATAAATAAAAGTGATACAGTCATGAACATTAGACGTCATGAAACATCAAATGTTTCTATGAATGACAGACCACATATGTGAGAGTAGTACCATAAGATTACAATGGAGCTGAAAAATTCCTATTGCCTAGTGACACTGTAGCTGTTGTAACATAGTGCAATGCATTACTCATGCATTTGTAGTGACACTGGTGTAAAGAAACCTATTGTGCTGCCAGTCATACAAAAGTCTAGCATATATAATTATGCATTTTCTATAATACTTGATAATGATAATAACTATGTTACTGGTTTATGTGTTTACTATCATAATACTTTTACCATTATTTTAAAGAGTACTCTTTCTCCTTATAAAAAAAAAATCTAATGTAAAATAGGCTCAGGTAGGTCCTTCAGGAGGTATCCAGGAGACACTGTTACCACAGGAGATGACAGTTCCAGGGGACTGCCCCTCAAGACCTTCCAGTGGTCTTGGAAGATGTGGACAAGATGTGGAGGTGGAAGACAGTGAAACTGATGATCCTGACCCTGTGTAGGCCTAGGCCAATGTGTGTGTTTGTGTCTTCATTTTCGACAAAAAGTTTAAAAGTAAAAAAATAAAATTAATTTAAAAATAGAAAAAAGCGTACAGAATAAAAATGTAAAGAAAGAATATTTTTGTACATCTCTATAGTGTTTTCAAGCTAACTGTAATTATAAAGAAGTCAAAAAGTTCTACAAAATTAGCTAAAAAGTTATGGTAAGCTAAGATTAATTCACTATTGACAAAATTAAAATTTTTAAAATAAATTTAGTGCAGCCTAAGTGTACAGTGTTTATAAAGCCTACAGTGGTATTTAGTAATGCCACAGACCTTCACATTCAGTCACCACTCACTCACTGACCCACCCAGAGCAATTTCCAGTCCTGTAAGCTCTGTAAGGTAAGTGCCTTATGCAGGTATCATTTTTTATCTTTTATACTGTTGTTTTACCATACTTTTTCTATGTTTACATACACAAATACTTACCAATATGTTACATTTGCGCAAAGTATTCAGTTCCATAACATGCTGTATGAATTTGTAGCTTAGAAGCAATGGGCTATACCATACAACCTATGTGTACAGTAAGCTATACCATCTAGGTTTGTGTAACTACACTTTATGATGTCACAGGACAACAAAATCATATAATAATGCATTTTTCGAAGCATCTCATTAGTAAATGATGCTTGACTGTTTATCCATGCAATGGAACATTATTTGATCACAAAAATAAAATACAGTACTAACATATGCTATGACTTGGATGAACCTCAAAAATATTAGTTTAGGTGAAAGTATCCAAATAAAAAAGGCCACATTTTGTATGATTCTATTGATAATAAATGTGTAGAATAGAAAAATTTATAGAGATAGGAAATTATTTGCCAGCAACTCAGGAAATAGGAATGGGGTGTGACTGATAACACAGTTTCTTTTTGAGTTCACAAAAATCTTCTGGAGTTGGTAATGTTTGCACCATCTTGTGAATATACTAGAAATCACTGAAGTGCACACTTTTAAACTATGAATTTTATGATGTGAGAATTATTAATATATATTAATTTTTAGAATAAAGGCTCTGAAGCATAAATACATTCTCAGGGAGATAAGGGGAAAATATAGTATTCAGAGAAATAATAAAAAATAAAAAAATAAGTGAATATGAAAAGGAACTGTCAAAGAACAAAATATTACAAACTTTTAGAAAGTAAAATTTGACAGTGAATTAGGGAAAATGGTTCAAAACAGAGGAAAGATACAAGTGAAGATATTCACAAAATGTAGAGCAAAAAGACAGAGGTGAAAAATAAGAGAAAACTTAAAGATCAGACCAGAGCACACCAGCCAGAGACAATGGATAGAGAAACCTGCTTGGTAGCCTCATTATCGATGCAAGAATTCAAGAGATTTTTTTCAGAGTCAAGGAATAAAATTTCAAATTGAAAGGCCCATGCTCAGGTACATTATAAATTTTCATGACATTGGGAGCAAAGAGAAGGTTCTCTGAGATTATGTATTGAAATTGGATAATATAGTTCTCAAAATACTAGGAATCTAAATATTTTTTTAAATTTTCATCAACATTACTAAAACTAGAGATGATTGAGAGAGGTTTTCAAAATGCTGAAGGAAAATAATTTCTGGTCTAGAAATCTAGACTCAGTTTAGCTAAAAATTACATGCGATGGTAAAATAAAGATATATTTAAACAAGTTGAGTCTCAAAAGTGCATCTCCATTGCACCTTTCCTCAGGAATTTACCAGAGAATGTTATCTACTAAAATGATGTTGTAAACCAAGAAGGAGGAATGTATGGATACAGGAAATGGAAGATCCACTTCAGAAGAAAGAGTCAAAGAAAATCCTAGGGGAGTGCTGAAGATCACAGGTGACAGCTGGTGTACCAGAACAGATTGAGGACAACTAGCCCATGGTGGAGCAGATCAGAAAACTCTAAGATTAAGTTGGTAGAATCACTGATTTATCTGAGTGTACTGCAAAAAGATATGGACAACTTGTGGGGTGTATGAGAATGATTTAGCAATTTAAAAATACATTAAAATAAGCAAATGAAAAAGAATGTAATAATTATAAAAGAAAAACAATCTGTACACAAAAGACAGTACTCAAAGTATACTAAGTGGTATAGCTATGAAACAGTCACGATATTTACATAGTCATAAAATGTATATAATACTGGTCTCACTAAAATTATATTAGTATAATGAAAACAAGAGGATAGGGAAATGGGTCTTCTGCAGTAGATTATATTAGTATTCAGCAAATACTCACTTTTCTTGTTGCCTGGCCCCTTTGATGTAGACTTGGGCATATCATGTGCTTTGGCCAATAACATGCATAGAAGCAATGTGAGCAGAGGCACCTGTGTGGTTTGACTTGACTGTCACATGTATTTCCTCATAAGCAGAGCTTTCTCTGGGTAGTTCACTAGCTCCAGAATGATCCGTGGAGCAGATCTGAAAATAACTCCACATCCTGAAGCAGAGCTGCTCACACCAATCTGTAGAGTTATAATCAAGAAACAAACATTTGTTTATATAACCGTGATATTTATGGGGTCTTTGGCGTGCAGTATTATTTCAGCAAACTGAAAAATAGTCATCCATACCTAGCCCCTTGATTTTTAATTTTTTAATCATGGGAATACAATAGGTGATTAAATAATTTAAAAATCAAGAGTGTATATATTCCTTAAAGATATATTGCTGGCCGGGAGTAGTGGCTCATACCTGTAATTTCAGCACTTTGGGAGGCTGAGGCAGGAGAATCATTTGAGCCCAGGAGTTCAAGACCAGCCTGGGCAACAAAACAAGACTCCATCTCTGCAAACAGTTTAAAATTAGTGGCGTGTACCTATAGTCCCAGCTATGAAAAAAGATATAGGCTAAATGACAAAAGAATTACCTAAAAAACTAAGGTGATTATTTTTGGAAAGAGAAAAGTAGAGCAAGGAGAGTGAGTTTGGGCAGCTGCTTCTTTTTTTAACAAAGCTAGTAAAATTATTTGATCCTTCATATTATGTGAATGTATAACTGACAAATTAATGACTTAAAACAGTAAAATATGTACATATAACAGTAGTAATTTCCACAATGAAAAGATTAAGCAAGATATTGTATCAGAATTTTGCAAAATTGAATTGAAAATTGACCTGAGTGCTCCTTTTGGAAATTTGAGTGTCAAGCAGGTAGATTTGTGGGGGTTTGTTTAGAGCTATTTCAACTAGTTTTTAAATCATTGTTTCTCCTTCAAATGATACCTATTTGTCTTCTTAAATTTTGTAGACCACCTAATTTTCTATAGCTTCTCATCCTTTAAGCATATTTTATCTGTATATGACTAAGTACATTATAGAAATAACTAAGGCCGGGCGCTGTGGCTCACGCCTGTAATCCTAGCACTTTGGGAGGCCGAGGTGGGCAGATTGACTGAGCTCATAAGTTCAAGACCAGTCTGGAGAATACGGTGAAACCCCGTCTCCATTAAAATACAAAAAAATTAGCCAGGCATGGCAGCGTAGGCTGAAGTAGGAGAATGACCTGAACCCAGACAGCAGCCGTTGCAGTGAGCCGAGATTGCGCCACTGCACTCCAGTCTGAGGGGCAGAGCATGACTCCTTCTCCCAATAACAACAACAATAATAATAATAATAACAACTAAACAGATTAGTTATTTAAAGAAAGAATTGGGAGAGTATGGTAGTTATATTACAGTATTTCTCATAAATATTATCAATAACAACAAAGTTTCATTGCTGATTATTACAGTGCTACCTAGTTGTGAAGACTTAATCAGAGTATTTGTAGTAATTTAGAAGAAATATGAAGCTGAGGCTTTTGGCTAACCCGTATTTATATTGGTGACCTTCTCCTACTCTTTAATCCTCAGAGATGTATGCTCAGTAAAATCAAAGACCAAGGTCATGATTTTATACAGCTATATAACTACTCAAAGTGCAGCTTTAACAGCAAGCTTCTTGTCATTGCTCAAAGATATTTCAAAGCTTCAACACAAATGCTCACAAATTATTTGTAATGTCCTCAATTCCCTTCTTGAGTCTCTAGAGCTCTCACACTTTTTTAACCTTCACTTCCAAATAAGTACTTAAAAAAGAATCATAGAAAAATGTCATTAATTAGTTAAATCCACAGCCTTATTTTCTTTTCTTAGCTGATTTCCACAGCTTCCTGTTTGCAATCTTTTTCTTTTCCGTATTTTCTCTTAACATTTCCTATTACACCCTCTTTCCCTAAGATCTTTTGAGATGAAAAGTTCACTAGAACAGTGAGGAAGTGGAGCATTAGCCCTTCCCTGACTTCTCATGGATAAACTAAAATGTACTAAAGACTTTTCCCTTAGAACAGAATCATGTCATTGCCTATAATCCTAATTTTTTAATTTGTCTGTGATAACATTACTTGAAAGGAGCTATTTATGAACCAAGATAAAAAGCTTCCTAAAGGCTGGGCTCAGTGGCTCATGCCTGTAATCCCAGGACTTTGGGAGGCCAAGGCAGGCGGATCACCTGAGGTCAGGAGTTTGAGACCAGCCTGCTCAACATGGGGAAACTCCGTCTCTACTAAAAATACAAAAAAAATTAGCTGGATGTGGTGGTGGGGACCTGTAATCCCAGCTACTCATGAGGCTGAGGCAAGAGAATCGCTTGAACCCACGAGTCAGTGGTTGCAGTGAGCCAAGATTGTACCACTGCACTCCAGCCTGGGAGACAGAGTAGGACTCTGTCTCAAAAAAAAAAAAAAAAAAAAAAAAAATAGTGTAGCACTGTTTTGAAGGACATTTTTTTAGGTTTGAGTTTCCGCCAGAGGTCCCTTCTTTAGGTAACATATTTCAATTCAGGATAAAAGAGTGCTACTTGGAACATAATGCCCCAGTAATCAATTTAGGTTTGAACATTTCATAAATTCAGAGCTTAACGTTTCAGTTTGGGGTATTCCTTATGAGGGTCACTTTTTAAGAAAGTTTGGATCATTTGGCTTCCTGAAGATTGTATAGATTTTATGAGGCATGATGATGTGTTAGCTATAAAAGCATAAGGATCGTGGATTCTATGTCCTATTAAATGCATATAAGTTTAAAAGAAAGGAGAGAGTTGGGCTATACAATATGCATTTTAGATTTTGCTGAATACAGATATTTTAAAGTAGATTAAAGTGTTAGCCAAACCAAAATTCAGTTAAATATACCCAATTCTGATTTACGCCATGGATTTAAGTCCTCTACCCATTGGGTTGCTTCCCAGAGTGTGCATTATCTGTTCATTGCTTTGAAATATAGATCGATTTCAGTGAAAAATTATATAAACAGAAAGAAATTATTTTGTTCTGCTGCATCAAAATTGAAATGCAATCTAACATAAAATTTATACTCTGTATCATTGGGCTTGTTTTTTTGTAGGTCAAAAAAAGTTTTTTTAGGTACCTAAAAAGCTATTATGATAGTTTTGTATTACAATAAAAACCCTACTGATGTGCACCTGTAAGGTTTAAAGTTATTTTTGGTGTCATTTGTCTTAATGCCTTTGATCTTACTTTCAAATTTCACTTATATTACAGCTAATGAAATGTTACTTTACAACCAAAAAGTATACAAACATGTTGGCTTGTTAAATATCAGGTAAACACAGATTAATGTGACTTATTTAATTTCACCTCTAATAACTATAATAATGGTAAAAAAAAAAAAAAACCTATGTATTTTCTCAATTTCAACTACAGTACATAGAACACTAGAGTATGTAGGTTTGTAGCTACATGTCTGATGTGACTACCATTATGGTCAGTGCTCTCAAATACATTTTTATCTTTAGGAGATACTGTATATTGTATTTTGTTTGGTTTTAATAACTCTCATTAAAATTCAGGTAAGTATCTGAACTTTGCTATCTGAACTTTAACTATCCAAACTTCCTTTAATTTGTCATTCAACTCTGAAAATCTCATGAGAACAGATGCTCTTGTAGCTTTTCCTTACTTCCTGCTTCCACTGTGGGAAACAGGTTTCCACAGAAATTCTTAGACACGTAAGTCTGAATGCATGATGCCTAGTGACTTTTTTCCATTGAAATTCATATTCAATATTGTTTTTATCCAGTTGAAATTTCAGTTCTTATCTGAACTTAGCTTCTCATCTGAAGAAGGCTTAGTATCTCTATTATGTTGTAGTAGTTTTAGTCTCTGTTTTCTCCTTGAAGCTCTTTCCTTATTTATCCTCCGTGGCATTGCTTTTTCTCAATACTCCATCTAGAAATACTTCACCTCTTGATTCTCCAGTTCCAGTTACACCTTCTCAATTTTTGCTTTGACCTTTGTTTACTCTGAATGATCCTGCATTGTTCGGTATTTTCCAGTCTCTTCATCCACATGGTACATACACATTGAGCACATTTTATGTGCCTGATGCTGTTACATGCACTGAGTTTAAAGCAATAAACAAAGGAAGAAAATCCCAAACCCTGCTCTCATGGAACACAACTCCTACTGGGAGTAAGCACATAAGCATTACAAATATATATAAGTATATATTACATAGCTATAAGGGTTATGGGGAGAATTAAAGCAGAGGGATGAAAGAAAGTGTTGGGAAGGGGCATGATATTAGTAAGGTTGGTAGGTAATTAAAGCTTAAGGAAGTGAAGGTATAAAGAGCTATCTGGAGGAAGGCCCCTTAGGCAAAGGGAAAGCATCTGAAAAGACCTGGAGACGGGTGTATGCCTTGTATAACATTTGGCTTACTTTTCTTCTCTCTATATGTTGTCTATTGCCATGGACTAAGTTGTCAACAGATACACTCATCACTCCTGTTAAATAAAATGCATAGGAAGCCATTGGTTTGGACTGAGTTCCTGCACTTAGTCCCAACAGACCAAACCAAACTGGAGGCACTCATGCTAAAGTTCCACACCCCAAACCAAAACTAACTGACTTCACTTCTGACTTTGTAAGAAACCAGAAGTGTGAGAGATAATTGCCAAAACCCCAAACAGACTAGTTTTAACCGGCATGATTAGAAAGCCCTCCCTGCTTTAATCCCTACAAGAAAAGTAACTTTGAAACAACCAATCCACTTTTTGTTCTGGGTTTCTGCTTTCAGCAACCCATTTCTCTATACAAAACCAGTCTCCTCACTAAGCCCATTGGAAAACGCATTATATTTTATAGAATATGGTATTTCTAACTCTAGAATCATAAAAGCCAATTAAGATCCTGAAACTAAATTTGTTGTAATTTTATCTTTTATCGTTCTGGCAACCATGAAGGGACCCCAGTGACATGGCTGACAAATCCTTAGACCCCTTGAAGAACACAAGAGAGCACTTCTAACCCTTTTTGAGTTTCTCTGTCTTCACTGAGCTGGGGTTTGCAAGTTTCTCTGAAGTAAAAGTCTGCTCTTTTTTCACTGAGCCACTTAATCTTACAGCTTTCATATCCAGGGTTAGCTTGCGTTATGAGAGGGTACTTGACCTTTGGGTTTGCAGGAGCTGATGAGTTACTGGCAATAACTGCAGTTTTAAAGGTAAGTGACAGCAGTTGCAGTAAGTGGTTTTTACTTCAGGAGACACAAACTCTGGCTTTTGGAATTTGCAGGCATTTGGGTACTGATATGGTTTGGCTCTATGTCCCCACTCAAATCTTATCCCAAATTGTAATCTCCACGTGTGAAGGGAGGAATCTGGAGAGAAGCAACTGGATCATGGTGGTGGTTTCCCCAACGCTGTTCTAATGATAGTGAGGGAATTCTCATTAGAGCTGATGGTTTTAAAAGTAGCAGTCCTCACCCCACCTACACCACAAGCTCTCTCTCCTGCTGTTATGTAAGAAGGTGTTTGCTTTTCTTTCACCTTATGCTATGATTGGAGGTTTCATGAGGCTTCCCCAGCCATGTGGAACTGTGAGTCAGTTAAACCTCTTGTAATTAAATTACCCATTCTCAGGTAGTTTCTTCATAGCGGTATGAAAATGAACTAATACAGGTGTTATCCTCTTTGTTTCTTTTTATTGCACACTTACTTAGGTAAGGGAGGCCTCAGGTGTCTGACTGGGTCAGATGGAAAATAGAAAATTATTGCCTAAGTAGGTCAAGAGGGTCTCAGAGCCAAAACCACAACTTGACTGGTAGGCATGAGTTGGACACTTAATAGCTATAGAGTGCTTACTACCAAAAAATAAAACTCCCGTTGTAGGATAAAGTAAACACAGAATTGGGTAGAGCCTGTGGGCCTCAAGAAAATGCCCTTGAAACAAAGTGCACAGTGAAAGCATTACACAACCCAACCCTGTGGTGTTTTCCTCTCAGGCTTTTATCTTGGCTTTGAGAGATCCAAGATTCAATGACAAATTAGGATCTTTAATTTCTAAAGAACTAAGTACTAATTTCTAAGGAACTAAGTACTAAGTACTATACATTCCAGCTATTTCTGCCTTTACATATGTAAGCATTTGGCATCAGAAGCTGCAAATACAAAGATGATGAAATCTTACTAAAGATAATTTAAAATTACAATAGCCATTAGATGGAATGTTCCAGATGAAGAACATTGCACTTAAAGAACCCTAATGAGGGTTCCCAAATTAGGCCAATCTGGAGTCACGCCTATTGATGTGCAGAAGCTTCTAAAAAGATTTCCAAACATTTCATAGCCTCTTTTAAAGAATGCTTTTCAAAAGCAAATGAAAAGCTTAAGTGACTGAGTGATAAGAATATGGAATTGGCTTGCTTAGTTACTATCCTATGGAAGAAGGCCAGAAGCATGTGACAGTGTTTATAAAGGTTAGGACATCAGGTCAAGTGGATTTGCTTCTTCATCAGAGCTATCCAGGCTGAGTCCAGGCATGAAGAATGCTTTCTTTGCCCTATTTGTTAATGGCTCCTCCCTGGAGTCATTAATCTAGTTAAGAAATAAACTAAATTGAAAAGACCACTCATGGAAATAAATCAGTCTCCAAAGTACACCTTTCTGGATTTGGCTGGCTATTTTGAAGCTTTTTGTAAAAATTTACATCTATAAAGAAAATCTCTGCAAATTTTTACATTGAAGAGAGGGCCTGGGCCTAAACAAGATTTACTTTTGACCATTTCGTCTTACCTGGGCTTTCTACCTACACCTATCTTTGGTAGGATAAATAGGCTCTTCAAAGAATAGATGATAATTTGTAACAAGTTCTGTCTGAGTGTGATGAAGTCTCCCGCCCTGTGATAAAAGTTACTCTTCTCTAGTTGCTGTAAGTTGAGGCCCTTTGGGAAAGTCTGTCTTCAGGCAGATAAGGAAAATTCAGAAAGACCCATCTTGCATTGTATTATTTTCTAAGTGCATTTAGCTCAAAATAGTGAATCTATCAAAGCAATATATTTTGGGATGGCATGTCCTGTGCCCTGAGCTCCTTCAATGGCTAGGTTTGTTTAAGAAGCAATTCAAGTATAATTGTTAAGAATGAGGAAATTAGGTGGACATTAATGGGATACATTAATTCTCCTTTAACCGAGGTTTTCTTTTCTGTGGTTTTAGTTACCCAAGGTAAACTGCGGTCTGAAAATATTTAGTAAAAGATTCCAAAAATAAACAAATTATAAATTTCAAATGGCCTACCATTTTGAGTAGAATGATGAAACTTCATGCTGTTTTCCTCCAGCCCACCCAGGATATAAATCACCCCTTTATTCAGCATAAACAGGCTGTATGCATTACCTACTAGTGAGTCACTTTGTAGCTATTCAATAATCAAATCAACTGTTCTTATATCACAGTGCTTATGTTCAAGTAACCCTTACTTTACTGAATAATGGCACCAAAGTGCAAGAGTAGTAATGCTGGCTATCAGGTATATCAGTGAGAAGCGTATCTCTTTGAAAGGTAAAAGTTTTTGATCTAATAAAGAGAAAAAACAAAGTATGAGAAGTTGCTTAAGATCTATGATAATATTAGATCTCCTACCTGTGAAATTGTGAAGAAGAAAAAAGAAATTTATGTATAGTGTACACAGGGTTCAGTACTATCTGTGGTTTCAAGCATCTACTGGGGGATCTGAAAACATGGATAAGGGAGCCTACTGAAACAGCTGTTGCAAAGATTCTAACAGCGAGAGAGATATAGCATAGCTGACTCCATCTTGCTTTCAGCCTCACAGGCTGGCTGTACTTGCTCATTCCTGGGCATAGGCCAAGGTAACCATGGGAGGAATTTAGCCTACAGTTTAACTTTGAAGCAAGGATGGTCATAGTCCCTCCCTAAAACTGAACTGCCTTTGTAAGACTAATGAACAGCCACAAGATTAGGATTATGCGAGCAGCCTGAATTCCGGTAAAATGTAGGTGTGTATAGTCAAATGATCATTGTTTCATAGCTTGCTTTCTTGTAATCCTTTACTGCTCAAGAGTCATGAAGCCTGAGGTCACAGATTTGTGACTTCCTCACTTGCTCCTAGAGATAACATCGCTATTGTAAAACCCAAGATTGGTCTTCTGAGATGTTTTTCAGATCTTTGCATTCCAGGACCTACAACTGACTTCACCTGGACTGTTGACTCATAACTCGATGGGTCCTGTGACCCCCTGCCCAGAGGCTGACTCAGCACGAGGGCCATTTTCCACACTTCTGTAATTTGATTCCCAACCAACTGGCAGCACCCATTCCCTGGCCCACTGTCACTCAAATTATCCATAAAAACTCAAGCCTTTGAGTTCTCAGAGAGGCTGATTTGAATAATAATATTGTTCTTCCAGTTAGCAAGCACTACAATTATTAAACTCTTTCTTTGCTGCAAAAATCTGGTGTTCTCAGTGCATTGACTTTTCTGGGCAATGGGCAATTAAACTATTGTAAAAGTTTATAGATGATCTTGTCATAATTTCAAAAATATTTTTCAGTCACTTGAAATCTTAAAGTTACATCATGGTAAATAAAAAACATACATTTGAAATTTCTAGGTCATTTCTAAGTAAAATACTGAAACATTAATTCCTGAATATAAATTTTGGCATCTTTTTATATGATATAGAAAAGCTAAGTATTTTTGGGTCTGTTAATAAATATTTTAAAGTAGTATAAGAAAACATATTTGTAAAAATTATGAAATGGTGCTCACTATAAAATTATGATATGAAATAGTTCAAATTTGCTTACTTGTTAGTTTTTACTAGAAATTAAGGTCATTAGGTGTTAAAAATTCTAGTTAGTATATGGTAAGTAAAACTAGGGATAATAGAGAAACAACTGTGTATGTGACAAAAGGAAGGCATATTTATACAGCATATTATAAAGCATGAGAATATGTTCTTGTTAAGAGAGAAAGAGTAGTTTTTTTACTAAAGTAGAGTAACTGGTTGTTTCAAAATAAAAAAAAAGCAGGGGGTGGGGGGAAGTAAAGAACAAAAATTGAATAAATCAGAATGCTGTAGGTTTTTAGAAGATGAATCCTGTAAAATGAATTTTAGTTGGGAGCAAGATGGCAAAGACATTTATATAAGTTTTTCTAAAAACTGATCATTAGTATCAAATGCTAAAGCAAAACTAGAATTTCATCCTCTCAGTTTAAACAATAAAGTTTTCTTAGAGTATTGATGTGTTCTTAATAGGACACACCAGAAGGTTTTTCTTTACCTTTTAGATAATTAGCCTGGGAAACAAAGATTCTGTATTTTATCAAGATGATTCCCCATCCTCCATGTTGTTATTTATTAAGACTTTGATTATTTAAGAAAACTGAGTCTTCTTTACTAAAGAGCTAAGGTTTTCTATAATTATCTTTTAAAATTTGCCTTTATAAGCTTTTAAAATTGTCACTATGGTTAAATGAATTATTGTTATTTCACAGTGACCTGTAATCCTGTTTTGATCAAGTGTTTTAAAGCTTTTGATGTTCTGACAAATCTCCCAAAACTAAATTCTAAATTAGGTCTTTTAAACCATGAATAACTTTGGGATTTTCCAACTGTATCCCTGAAAAACCTCAAAGGATGTTTCTCTCACCTTGTAAAAGAGAGATATTGGACTAATTAAGCTTGTTTGATATGGAAAGCATTGTAAAATAATACATGATGCTAAACCTTAGGTTATATTTATGTATATGTTATTGATACAACTGTCTCAAAAATTGTATGAAATTCCTAAATATGTGATATGTTATTAGTCATAATTCTGGTTTTTCGGTTAAAATGTTGTGTGCCACAGAAATAACCAAATTTCCTTGTGAGCCGCATCATTATTATAATAAACTCATATCAGAGCTCTAACCATGGCCATTTTCAGACCTGTTGTCCACAGTTAACTGCTTTATTATGATGCTTTTCTGAAACCTTTTTGCAAGCAACTATACAGACAACCCTCAAATTATGATGAGATTCAGTCCTGATGAGCCCATCATAAATTTAAAACATTATAAGTGGAAATGTACATAATACCATTATAAACCCATTATAAAGTCAAAAGATCATAAGTCAAACCATCATAAGTTGGAGGCCATCTGTAAATCTAAAGTGCTATATTTTCACGTAGATTCATGAAAAGGGTAGAATGGAATCATAAGTGCAGGTTTCTGATAACTTTAAGATCATATCATTGGACTGGGTAAGAATTTCTAGAACTCTAGTGAAGAAACTGATGAGTTTGGGAAACTGCTAAAATCAAGCAGAACAAAAATTAACTATATGAGATTGAATGAAATAATGAAGAATTATGGGGTTTTATGTTTTTTTAATTTGAAACATTGCCCATTCTTGCTGGAAAATAAAAAATTTTCCAGATGTGAAGTAACATTTTGTTTCTTTTAAGCTATCTACACCTTAGAGCAATGTGGCAAACTATACTTCTGTAAACAGAATAAAACATTTACATTTTATTTCCTTTTGACCCTTCCAAGATTTGGAAACAATAAGTGAATATTTTACTTTTAAGGCAATATAGTTACTTGCATAAGTTCAATAAGAGTATGTTCCCTTTTTAACAGAATACAATTGGAAATATTGATTATATTAAAGCTTAGGCTGAAATGATATATTTGTGAATGTGACTAGAACTAATTTATGGACACTACATGTGAAGTCTGAAGTCTGCCTTGGTTTGGCTTCCTAAATTCTAGAGGTTTTTCAAAGTCCAGTCTGAGATTCTTTGTCAAATATCCCAGTGAAGCAAACAAAACTAGCCTATGTGGTCAACTGCTATTTGGGGCATACTTATGTAAATAATCAGGCCAAGTTTAGTCAACTACATATATTTGGTAAACAAATTTGTCTTACTCTGACTATCATTGGTAGAAGTAGGGGTGACTACAGAGAAAAAAACCTTATTTTTCTAAATAAATATTATAGCTCACCTTTAAAAAGTTCTAGCTGTGTTGTTTGCAAATTTTTATGTATCTACCTGTAGAATGATCTAGATTCTGAATTATTCTAGTTTTCTCCAATGTCTGGCTACAGCTCTTCAAACTAAGAACAAGATTGCTCTGTTCCTGAAGCCCTGTAAGCTGAAGCTGGACAACTTAATGTAAATTTCAAGGAGCAAGTTTCATTACTGATGTATGGGATACCCAAAGAGTTCAACAAAATGCCTGATGCCCTAACTAGAGACATATAAACTGGAACCCAGAATGAGAAGCTGATGACTTCATGCAGTGGATAGCTTTTCTTAAGGTGTTGAACTAAGATTTCCTATCAATAATGGAACCCTTACCTCTCTTAATTTTCCCTTGCTTATGCCTACCTTTCTCACTTGGCAGGATAATGCTGTGGTTAAAATCTCAAAATCAGTAGTTTGTGCAGGCAATTTGACAAAATGTCAGATCTGTCATGCCAAATCCAGATCTCTATATGACCTAAGGGACTTTTTAGCCCACTCAGTGGGTAAACTGTAGCAATATCTATAATGCAATTATTGTTTGACTTGTACTAGTGGCCCCCTTTTACAGAGTAATACCTCTAGACCCATTTTTCTAACTCCCTGCTTTAATGTAACCCTGTCATGGGATGCTAGATAATATATTTGCTACCTACTGGCTGAACAAGAAGGAATCTGCATAGTAGCTGACACTTCTTTTTGCACATGAATAAGTAGAACAGATAGGCTGCTTGGCTAAAACGGGCAGATTCCTCATCTGGCTCATTCTTTCACCTATTTGACTTTTGTTGGTTTAGTTTATGGGTATCCTAGCTCAGTGACAAACTCCAAACTCTTAGTATTATTATCCAGATAGCCATAATAGTATTCTCCCTGGTATGCTGTATTCTCTCACATATTTTAAATGTTTGCATGTAGCCATATGTCTAATGTCAAATGATTTCTCTTTAGCCGGAACAACAAAAACTCAAAGAAATGCATGATCATAAGGATACCATAATCTATAAATAGCATGTTGAGTATGGAAACCCAGAATTTTGACAACTGAGAGTAGCAATAATGCCCTAAGCTTTGGTCACACTCTCACCTAGGCCCAGCAATCCAAACCAAAATGGAGACACTTGTGCTCATATCTCCATGCCAAAACTAAGTTGTTTATCTGACCTGAGAAATCAGAAGAATGAAGGAAAACAGCCAAATCCCCAAACAGGCCATTTTAGCCAGTGTGATAAGCAAGCCTTCTCTACTTTAACCTTTACAAAGAAAGTAACTTTGAAACAGCCTATCTACTTTTTGTTCTCTGATTCTTCTTTCCTCAGCCCTTTTCTGTCTACAAACCAATCTTCTCTATTCAGCTCACTAGAATACTCATTCTATTTTATATAATGAGGTGTTTCATGATTCTAGAATTGCATTAAAAAGCCAATTAAGAGATTTAAACCAAATTTGTAGTAATTTCTGTAATTATTGTTACAACAGTTGTTGTAATTGTTTCTTTTCACACTCCCAAATTTATATCTCCATTTTGAGTGCCATATCTCAAACTTTCTGCCCAACATCTCCAAGTGAATGCCTTATGAACATTTCAAACTAAATATAATCTCAAATCTCATGTGTTCTTCCCCCTGAAATATATCATTTTTCCTGTACTACTTCTTCTTCTTTTTTTTTGAGACAGGGTCTCATCACTCTGTCGGGCTAAAGTGCAACGGCATGATCGTAGCTCATTGTAGCCTCAGCCTCCTGGGCTCAAGCAATCTCCTACCTCAACCTCTGAGTAGCTAGAACCAAAGGCATGTGCCATCACATTCAGCTAATTTAAAAAAAAAATGTTGTAGAGATGGTGTACTAGTTCCTTCTCACACAGCTATGAAGAACTACCCGAGAATGGGTAATTTATAAAGAAAAGAGATTTAGGTTCATGGTTCCACAGACTGTACAGGATGCATGGCTGGGGAGGCCTCAGGAAACTTCCAGTCGTGGCAGAAGATGAAGGAGAAGCAGGCACGATCTTCACATGGCAGAGCAGGAGAGGGACAGAGTGAAGCGGGGCATGCTACATACTTTTAAACAGCCAGATCTTGTGAGAACTCACTCATCAGCACGAGAACAGGAAGAGGGAAGCCCACCCCCATGATTCAATCACCTCCCTCCAGGCCCCTCCCTCCAACATTGAGGATTACAATTCTATATGAGATTTGAGTTGGGGACACAGAGCCAAACCGTATGAGATGGGGTTTCATCATATTGCCCAGGCTGGTCTTGAACTCCTGGGCTTAAGCGATTCTTCTGCTTCAGCCTCCCAAAGTGTTATGACAGAAACATCAACTTAGTGATTCAAGCCAAAAAACTAGGAGTCTTTTTAAGTTTCTTATTTCTTATTTTCTCTACATCTACTTTGCTTTTCCATTTAATACTAATTATTGAGAAAATACTTTGTGCCAGCTGCTGTGCTTCATGCTGTGGATGAAAGATTAATCACGTGCTGGATGTTGGTTTCTTTATATTTCTCTGTATTCCCGCTGTTACACCCTAAGTATCTTGTTGAGATTATAATAACAGTCTCCTCACTGGTCCCTATGCATTCAACCTTCCATCCCTGGAATCTTTGCTTTTAGAGTTATCCTTCTAGAATATCAAAATTAAATATAATAGAGAATAATATGGAGAAAAAAATCTTGGATTTTAACATTTAGGAAATTATTATTACATTTTAACTTTTAAATAAAATGCAAAATTTTTCTTAAAAAAAAAAACAGTAAAATACAATTGATGCTGCTTTGGGCAAGACAGCAAAGAATCCTAATGGTGTGTGTGATCATGGACCAATAACCTCAGCTGTCCTTACCTAACTCTTCTCCTTTTCAAAACAAATGGCTTGGACTAGATTATAACCGCAGACACTTATAATCCTTATTTTCAATAAAAAGCAAGTGACAATTCTACTATAATGTTAGTCTCAGAGGAAAAGGTAGATTTTCTATGTGGTAGTAGATAAAACTGAATATCCTAATCTAGTTAGTGGATAAAACTGAATATCCTAATAATGAGAAATCCTGTTAATTTTCACTTTACAAAAAGAAGTACATTACTTTCCCCTTATCTACAGTTTCACTTTCCACACTTTCTGAGTTTGATCTGTGGTTAATTGTTGTCCAAAAATATTAAATAGAAAATTCAGAATTAAAAATCTATCAGTTTTAATTGCATGCCATTCTGAATAGCATGAAGTCTTGTGCTGTCCTGCTTTGTTGTAAATTATCTACTTGGGTTGTGAATTATCCCTCTGTCCAGCCTACCCAGGCTGTTCACACTACTTGCCATTAGTCATTTAGTAGCAGTCTCAGTTATAAAATGGACTGTCACAGTGTCACAGTGCTTGTTTTCGAGTAATCCTTATTTTACTTAATAGTGTCCCCAAAGCACAAGAGTAGTAATGCTGGCAGTTGGGGTGTGGCAAAGAGAAGCCATAAAATAATTCCTTTAAATGAAAAGGTAAAAATTTTGACTTAATAAAGAAAGAAAAAAAAATTGTATGCTGAAGTGGCTAAGTTCTGTGCTAAGAATAAAACTTCTATCATAAAATTATGAAGAAGAAAAAAGAAAGTAATGCAATTTTGCTAGCACACTTCAAACAGCAAAAGTTATGGTCACAGGGCCTATTAAGTGCTTAGTTATGATGGGGAAGACATTGAATGTGTGAGTGGAATATAGGAATATAAACATGTTCTGACTGATGGCAATAAGGTTTGGTAATATTTGACATTTTAAGCACCCACTGAGGGTTTTGAGATGTATCTATCATGAATAAGGACTAGGGGGACAATTGTATATGATCTGATATTCAGTGTAGCCTAACCTGTAACAAGTGACTTCTATAGTTATTTTCTAAGTATAGTATTATATTTTTATTGCTATAGTATTATAGTTTGATTCTACCAGAGAATGTTCCAGGATGTCTCAAAATACAAAATCACAAATTAAAGAACTAAAAGGGAAAAATAAAAACAGAATTGAAAACAATGAGGCTCTGGGCAAGTTATAAAATCCCCATATTAACTAAGAAATCATATCAGATGATTCCACTTGAGAGCTTAAAGACCAGAGAAATACGTAAATAAATAGCAGTCTTAAAAAGAACGCACCCCTACCCCAATATTCCAGCAAAATTACCAAACATTTGCTGAAAAGAAAGAGAATTGCTGAAAGGTTAGAAAAGCCCTGCGAAAATTTAAACCACATTTCTCCTTCTAGTATTATAAAGGAATTTATTGACATTCTGTAGTAGTCATGGGAATATTTATAAATCATTTGTCTAATTATCTGCCACATATAAAATAATTACAGATTCTCTAATTTATATTCCTCTACAACTTTGCTCCTAAACTCCATCTGTACTCTGATGTCTACTATGCATCCTAAAGTTAAGGTATCAACACAGTTTTCTGATTCCGCCTACCCTTTCCCCTAACTTGCTCCTCTTCTTGTTTCCTCCATCTCTGTGAATGACACCTCTGAGTACTGAGTTTCTCAGGCAAAAATGGTGGCATCATTCTAGATCATTCTCCTTCCCTTGCTTCCCCATGTGTAGTGCCAGAGAAAATCCACTAGTTCTACCTGCATAATATATACGAACTACAGATTCTTTTCAGTCTCCATTACCATCCCATAACCCCACTTTCACATTTTTGCTGGACTACCTCGACAGCTCACTATGTCAGGAAGACACAGCCTTTGGGTTTTCTTTTGCTGGTAAACAGAACGGTTTGCACCAAGTCACCTTTTCTTTTCATTACAAGACTGAGACCCAGCCCTTTGAAAGATGTTGAACTGGAAGAGGAGTGATGTCTGTGGCTGTGGGAGAAAGAAAAATTTTTCACTATGTATAGGATGTGGCCAGTATGAGACCCAACTTTTGGCTGCATTGGCAAATGCCCTGTTTTGGCCAGCTGAACAAGCTTCTGGAAAAAAGGTTGTACCCATAGAAACCACAATAGGCAGGCTGCAGTACAGAAGGATTTCAGATAATGTTTTCCTGTTGTTTGAGTTGTGGTGGGAAAGTATGCAGGAAGATGCAGCATTGGAGAGGGAAGAATGAGGAGGCTGGCACAACGGAAGAGCAGCTACATTACCATGCTCCAAATGTAGAGAAGTAGAGAATGAAAATTACATGCAAGCTGAAAAAGAAAAATAGAACAAAAATGAAACAATAGAAAGCCTAACTTCCATTTTATCACATTTCCACACTGTTGATGACCATTAACCTCTTCATCTCTCATCATGTTATCCAAATTCCCTTCCAGAGCTCGAAATAACTGACTATTCTGGGGGTGCTGGGCAGAAAACATAAAGTTTGCCTGAAAATGTGGTGCTGTTTGCTGATCCATTGCCTGGAACTAATTGTTTCATAAGGACAGCTTGCTTCTGGCATTCTATGCTAAAATCGAGATGCTTGACTTTTCAGCCTCCAAAGCCTAAATGTTTGGCATGAATACAGAAATCTGGCATTTTTTAATGCTCATATGTCCCAAAGCTGGAGAGCTGGAAAACACTAGGAGTACCAACACTGGTGTCCACTTTGGAATATTTGGCCCAGGAAAATGTATATTCTCATGCCGCAGGAAGTTGGTTTTGCAAAATGAAGGCTGAATTGGGGCCAGCAAGAAAGCACCATTTGCCAGAGTGCAGATGAAATGTGATAGTTTACGGCACAAAGTTTCTTTTTAAAAGTTATTTGCAGCTGCCATGACATATCTTTAACGTTGTAATATGCAGAATTGTTATTTAGAAATTCCAACAGAGAGAAACAAATCTCAATTGTTTACATTTAAACATGATGTAGTAAAATACTAAAGAATAAATGTAAACATTATAGATTGTACAAAGAAATGCATGTGAAACATGGCTCAAATCACAGCATAGACTGAAATGATCCAGAGTAAAAAAAAAAATTGTTATTTTCACGGAAAAGCTAAATTTACAGTTATCTTAGTTAACAGATCTGCGTATGATGTGCTGTAAGAAAATACACTGTTTTGGAAAGTATTTAAGTCTTTTAAATTAATATGATGAGGGAACTCCATTGCTTTTAAAAGAAGCTTTTAATTCTTCACAAATAATAGTAACCTTAATTACACTTGTAATTCCTTCTGAAGACATAAACACAATTATAAAAATTCATTATGTGAGATTTATGGGTTTAGCAAAATTCATTAAAGATTTGACTTAAAAGTCAGAAACTACAGGTAACCAACACTAGACTATTAAAATAGACTAAAATTTGGCAAGCACATAGGAAACAGAATGTTAGAAAAAATGAGGAGAAAAATTCAGAGAAAGGAATAAAGGAAAGAAGGGAGGAGACAGGGAGAGAGGGAGGGAGGGAGGGAGGGAGGAAAGAAGGAAGGAAGGACAGAAGGGAGGGAGGGAGGGAAAGAGGGAGGAAGGAAAGAAGGAAGGAAGAAGAAAAGGGAGGGGGAGGGAGAGATGGAGGAAGGAAGGAAAGAAAAGAAAGCAGGAAGGAAGAAGGAGAGGGGAAGAAAAGAGAGGGGAGGAAAGGGAGGGAAAGGAGAGGAGGGGAGGAAATAGAAGGGGAGGGAATGGAAGGAAGAAAAAGACCAATGAATAAAGAGTAAAATACAGAAGACCAAGGGGAGAGAGTTTTAACTTTATTTTCATTTTATTTTATTCAACAGTAATTTAGAGAATGTCAAGATGCAGTTTCTGATGCTAAGTTTTTATTCTCTAATGACATTAGAAATAATTTAAGGTGCAAAGCATACAGGTAAAGTGTGTATAAAAAATTATTTCTGAGTTCCCAGTTGACTGCATGTTCTTATTTGGAGAGATGATAGTTAATGTTGGAGACAGCTGTAATGTGTTCTTCATTCCATATCTATTTACCATCCACACTAACTTGTCCACGGATTTACTGCTGTTTCTATGAGATATTAATTGCAGAAATGGCAAGTTTTCAGTGAGAAGAAAACCATTGACCTGGGCTGGTTTGCTTTTTGGTGGCTCTCTATTACTCTTCATCTTAAAACACAAAAAGCAAAACACTAGCTCAGGAGCCAGACTTCTTGAATTCAAAATTGGCTCTCCCACTTATTCCACCATATGACACTGGACAAATCATTTAACATCTCTTGGCACAATTTCCCCACTTGTACGATAGAGGTAATAATCATAATGCCTACCAGAAGGTAATAAATACGAATTAAATGAGATAACACAGGTAAAGTGCTTAGTATGGAGTTTGGAATTCAGTAAGTCATGGCTATTGTTATGATCATGTTCTGCCCATATACATGATTGAAGAACACATATGAATAAATAAAGTTTGGTTGAATCCGCTTCCCCTGTACCCATATTAATAAAGCACAACATTGTCTTACTATCTAATTCCAGTCCGTATGTCAGAGATACTTCATGCAATAGACCACATGTATTCCCTATATTTCCCAGCCTCCTTTCCAGTTAGGTTGAGACCATATATCTGTGACCTGGTCAATGCACAGGAGGAAGTGATGAATGACACTTGTAGATCCACCTGTAAAACCTTCAGCTCTCTCTTCCTCAGCCACTGCAGCCCTGAAGGCTGTGTGCACTGAGTGGTGAAGTGACCAGATGAAGGAGAGCACTCCACTCTGCATCAGATTTTTCATGAATGGGAAATAAATCTTTCTTGTGTTAAGCCACTGAGAATGTGTAGTTTGTTACTGTAACATTGCCTAGCATAATCCTCACTACTACAGTGACCAAAATAATGCATAACTCCTTGGTAAAGGGAATAAAATCATGTTATTCCAATTCCTTAACATGGCATTGAAGTTTGCTCTCTCAATTAAAAAATATTTCATTCTTCTTTTGTCTTAATTTTTCAGCCTGGCACCACAGTTGTTTCTTAGCCATAGTATTGTATTTTATGTCCAATTTAGCATTACTTATTTTATTCTGAAGAATATATTCACTATATGGTCTTTACGCTCTAGACTGTTTGCTAGAGCTAAACATTTAAATGTAAACACAATGAGTAAGTTTCTGCTGATTCTTCTCTTTAGAGGATGCAGAATGCAAAAGGACCCTTTGAAATAACTATGGTGCAGGTAGGAATTGTGATACCACCATGTGGCTCTTGTGCACTTCAGGGGTCCTCTCTTACATTTCAGCAATGCCTCAATGGTTAATATTTATCTCAGTGTTGTTTTTCCTTTTGTAATTATTATGCAATATATTATCCTATTATTTCATGTTTACTTGAGTCACCAGTGGTTTTAAGTTGAGTGGAAAGAAAGATGAATGCACTGTAATTAGGCTATATTGTTAATTTTATTTGAAAAATTCTTTAAGGATGTTTTATACTTTACACATCTAAAAGGTAGTGGGAACACCCAAATACAAAATTAGCAAAAGAACCAAAGATCTTCATTGTCCTACCCAAATGCCTGAACACATATTTAAAATAAAAAAAAAAGTGGACTAGAAACTGAGAAGTCAAGGACTAAAGTCATAATTGACATGCAAATTGATTTGAACATCTTGAAGTTTTTAGAAGCAGACACTGAAATATCAAAGATTTTCATTAGGGACTATAATGGCCCTATAATCTAAAGTATAGAATCTCCTTTAGGGGAAGGAGAAGTATAAAAGGAATGATATTGAAAGTCTCATTGGATAAGGTGATTTTAGTGTTCAAGACTAAATTTTTTCAAAGTAAGTATCTGTTATCAGGTGTATTTTTATGACATTATTCAATTAAAAGTTTTAAAAGCCATATTTGCAAAGTTATTTATATACTATAATGGGACTCCAGGAAGCTAAGAGTCCTGAGCCTGATATTTTAGTGAAAAGCCCAATGTACAGTCATGATTATTTATGTAAAATTTGGATTTTATAGACATACATAAAAAAGAAAGGATAAAACATATTAGTACTTCAAAAGAGTAACACATTTTGAATAATAAAAACACAGCTCTGTACTAAGTATTTATACTGCTCTGCAGAAGCAGCAAAACATGCCAGTAGAGAAGTTGTACAATCCTTTTGTATCTGAATAACAATGATCTACTTTTAAAAAAAGTGTGTAAAAGGAATTGCTAGTTTGTTTAAATTTGCTTTGGTAAAATAATAATATATTAGCAAATGATGTGAAGGAATTGCATGATTTTGTAGATAATTTTGCGTTTATAACTGTTTTCACCTAAAATATATACATATATATATACACACACACACATACATATATATCTCCTATTGTTTCAGTTATTCTGAAGAACCATAAATAACACAAATTTTGGTACTGAGAGTGGTTCTAGAGGAACAGAATTTTAAAGATAACTTTTCTGAATTTGATTCTGGGGTTTCTAGAATTGTCACTCTAATTTGATTCAACTTAAATATGTGAATGACTCTAAGAAATAGAGTTATAAATTACATGACAATTCAAAATAACTGCCATAAAAATGTTCAATCATCTCAGGAAAACAATGAATCAAAAAATAAGAAATTAACAAGAAAAAACATAAAAACAAATTTTGTAATAGATGAATACAATAACTGAATTGAACTATTTACTAGAGAGGTCTAGAGAGGTTTGGCAGAGACTCGGTTATGCAGAAGAAAGAATCACAAACCTTGAAATTAACCAGTCAGGGAAGCAAAGGAAAAAAAAAAAACAACCAGTAAATAAAGCCTAAGGAACTTACAGAATACAATCAAGTGAACCATTAGAGGATTCTACTTAACATTTAAAGAAGAATTAACATCAGTGTTTTTCAAACTCTTCCAAAAATATTGAAGAAGAGGGATATCCAAACATATGAGGCCAATTTGGAATTCTGATTCCAAAGCCAACAAATATTACAAGAAAATGAAACTATGTATCAATATCTTTCATAAATATAGATGCAAAAATAATCAGCAAAACAGTAGCTAACCAAATTAATTCCAAATTTAATGGCATATTAAGAGGATATACGCCATAGCCTAGTGGAATTTATCCTTGGCATGCAAGGATAGTTTGCCATATGAAAACCAAACAATATGAAACTCCACATTATCAGAACAAGTGATAAAAATCAGATGATCAAGTCAACAGATGTAGAAAAAACACTTAACAAAATTTAATACCTCTTTAAGACAAAAACACTGAATAAACTAGGAATAGACAGAAATTACCTCAACATAAAAAAGCCATATGTGAAAAACTAACAGCTAATATAATAATCAGTGGCTAAAAAAAAAAAAAAAAAACCCTGGAAGTTTTTTTTACTAAGATCAGGAACAAGGCAAGGATACCCACTCACAGCACTTTTATTCAGTACTGTTTCTAGTACTAAAAGTCATAGCCAGAGCAATTAGACAAGAAAACAAATAAAATGCACTCAAGTTATAAAAGAAGAAATAAGATGTCTCTATTAACAGATGACATGATCTCATATATATAAACCATGAAGTCCACCAAAGCAAACTTGTTAGAACTAACAAACACATTCAGCAAGGTTGCAGAATAAACTCAGTATATAAAAATCAGTTGCATTTCTATACATTAATAATAAACATACAAAAAGGACATAAGGAAAACACTTTTTATTGTTGAAAAGAATAAAGTACTTAGGTAAAACAAGAATATGAAAGACATGTACACTGAAAAATACAATTTATTGATGAAAAATTAAAGAAGATTCAGATATGTCAAAAGATATCCCATGTTCATGGAATAAAATAATTAATGTTTTAAAAATGCCCATTCTACCCAAAGTGATCTACAGGCTCAATGCAACTACCATAAAAATACCAATAGTATTTTTTGCAGAAATAGAAGAAATAATTATAAAATGTATATGAAACCACAAAAAAAGAAAAAAAAAACCAGATAGCTAAAATCAACCTTAAGAAAGAAAAGCAAAGCTGAACACCTCATACTTGCTGACTTCAAAACATATTACAAAGGTAGAGTAATCAAAATAGGACGGCACTGGCATAAAGACAAACCTATAGGCAACAGAGGAAAATAGACAGTACAGAAATAAACTCTTACATAGTGGGTCAAATGATCTTTGCTAAGGGTACCAAGACCACAGATGGGAAAATGATAGTCTGTTTTACAAATGAGTTTAGGAAAACTGGATGCTCACATGCAAACAAATGTAATTGGACTGACCTTTCCACATTATACAAAAATCAACTCAAAATACATTAAATCTTTAAGTGTAATACCTAAAACTATAAAACTCAAAGAAAAAAAAAAACAGGAGGAAAGCTTTATAACATTGGTCTTAGCAATGCTTTCCTGGATATAACACTAAAAGCAGAGGAAACAAAAGCAAAAACAGACAAGCTATATTACATCGAACTAAAAAGCTTATGTAAAGCAAAGGAAACAATCAACAGAGTGAAAAGGAACACATAAAATGGAAGAAAATATCTGTAGGCCACATATCTGATAAGAAGTTAATATCCAGTCATGTAAGGAACTCCTACAACTAAATAACAAGAAAAAAATGAAACACTTGATTTTTAAAATAAACAAAGAACTTAAATAGACCTTTCTCTAAAGAGGACATACAAGTAGCCAATATGTTCATGAAAAAATGCTCAATATCACTAATATTCAGGAAAATGCAAATTAAAACCATAATGAGGTATTACCTCATACTTCTTAAGATGTTCATTACCAAAGAAAGAACAAAAAAGAAATAGAAAGCAACAAGAAATAAATTTAGGCAAGGATGTGGAGAAAAGGGAATCCTTGTGTATATTGGACAAATGTAACTTGATGTAATCGTTATGAGAAAAAATACAGAGGTCTCTCATCATTAAAAGTTGAAGTATCATATGATCCAGCAATCCCACTCTCAGGTATTTATTTAAATAATTCAAAACAGGATCTTGAAATAATATTTACACTTTCACTTTCATGTTCATTTTGGCATTATTCACAATAGACTAGATGTAAAAACAACTAAAATCCTTTGAATGATGAATGGATAAAGAAAATGTTGTATAAACATGCAATGGGATATTTTTCAGCCTTTAAAAAGAAAAAAAAATATCCTATAATATAGGTGAGTTTTGAAGATATCATGTTAAGTGAAATTAGCTAATCATCGAAGGACAAATACCACATGATTCTACTTATATGACGTATCTGAAGTAGTGAAAACTCAGAAACAGGAAGTTTAATGTTAGCTGCCAGTGACTCAGGGTAGGAGGAAATGGAATTTGCTACGCAGTAAGTGCAGAGTTTCAGTCAAGCAAGATGAAAACGTTCTAGAGATGTGTTGTACAACAATGCAGATGAAAATCTGTTAGTAGAGTAGGTGTCATGTTATATGTTTTTCCCCACAATAAAGAAAAAAAATCATATAAAGTATGACCTTTGGCCACAACAAAATTAAACTAAAATTAAATAATGTGAATTCATCCCAAAAATACCAAAGTATGTGGAAATAAGACAACATACTTCTTAATAACCTCTGGGTCAAAAAAGAACTAATAAGGGAAATTGGAAAATATTTTGAACTAAAAGTAAATAAAACCACAAGTGTGTTAGTCAGATTCCAATCAGTAGATAGAAACCACAACAATATGTTCAACATGACCATTTTAAGGTGCAGAACTATTAACTAGTAAAGGCTGATTAATATAGGTAACTAGTGGAATATAGGAGTAATAAATGCAGAAACCATATATTATCTCTGGTAAGAATACAGATGAAAGGAGTTTAGAATTTGGAAGAATATTCCCCTCCCCCACCTTGTCTAAGTTATAGACTTTAATGGAGAGACTATAACTACTACAAGAAACTACACCTTGCCTATGGCAAACAAACTTGACAGAGGTTGAAGCCACAGCTCGTTCATAAGAAGAATCCACCGGGTATCTGGAAAACTCAGTAGAGAGTAGGGTAGGCTAGAGCTTTTCTATAGGAATTTCCTACAGGGTGTCCATGAAGTGACAGGCTGGTCAAAGGTCAATGGTGGCCCAAAGAAACAATCCATTGCTGAAATAATGGAGAGCCACAGCTACTCTACAGAAAAGAGGCCCTCATGGCAGGTGCCTGTAACCCCAGATACGCAGAGGCTGAGGCATGAGAATCACTTGAATCTGGGAGGTGGAGGTTGCAGTGAGCCAAGATCACACTATTGCACTCCAGCCTGGGCAACAGAGCCAGACTCTGTCTCCAAAAAAANAAAAAAAAAAAAAACAAAAAAAAAACAAAGAAAGAGACCCTAATGTAGCTCTGTCTTCCTGGAGCTCTTCCACCAGAAACAGCCCTCTGAACTGCTGGAGAAACTCACTGATGATTGAGTATTTTTGAGCCCCCTGCACATCACTGGTTACTATGGGAGAAAAAGAAAAGTCATACCAGAAAGAAGCTTCTTTCTTTGCCTTGTCTTGCAGTGATCCTCCAGAACCCAATAAGGCTAACACTGAGCTGCTGTCTAAAGGGAAAATTTTACAGGGTTCATTTTCAGTTTCCTAAAGCAAGACAAAAATGGGTGGATGTGAGATGAGAATCAATTAATAACCAGCATAATAACATCAAAATCTATAGACTGAAGCAAAAAAGTAAGCCTTAGAGTGAAATTTGTAGCATAAAATGCCTATAATCAGGAAGAAAAACAAGGTCTCAAATCTGTAATATATCATCCTTAAGTTCTCAAAAAAAAAAATCTGTGATATAATCTTCCACCTTAGAAAAAAGAGGAAATTTAACTAAAATATGCAATAAAATGGAAAAAATAAAAATAAGTATGGGCATAATTGAAAATGAAAACAGAAAAACAAGGGAAAAATTGATAAAACCAAAGGATGTTTCTCTGAGAGGGTCAATAAAATTGATAAACAACTAGTCAGTCTGAACATACCAAAAAAGGATATTCAGAATAAAAGAGGGAACATTAATACTCATCCTACAGGAATGAAAAGGATAATAAGGAAATGTTATTAATATAGTCCTATACTAGTAATGAAACTAAATTCATGAATGAAAATCTTCCCACAAGGAAAACTCTAGGTCCAGATTATTTGATTGGGGAATTTAAAGAAATGTACTTAAGTAGAAAATTGATACTAGGAGTTCTCAAACTTCCAGAAAATGAATGAGAAGGAAAAGCTTCCGAACTCCTTTTATGAGGCAAGCAGTACCCTGAAGTCAAAAATGTCAAAGACATTACAAAACAAAATAAATTGTTGACCAGTATCCCTTGTTAACAACAAACACAACGGTTACTGTCAGAAAATTAAATTAAGGAAAATATAAAAAAGATAACACATTAATACCAACCGGCTTTATTTCAAGAATGCAAAGTTGATTTTACATTTGCAAATCAATCCATGTAACTCATTGTTTATTACAAGAAAGGAGAAAAGACATATTAAATCAAGTTTGCCCTAAAGCTGCCTCCTTACATATTTTGAGTTCAGCCTAAAGGTTTCTTTGAATATCTTCAACTATAACAAGTGGAGGTGTAAACAGACCCTAGCCTACCCTTGTGCTAGTCTCCAAGTTTTGGCCAACCAAATGTAGCCAACTGTTTGAACCATTTTCAGATAAGGCAAACTCTGAGTTGTAACCAATCTAGCTGTTTTTGTACCTCACTTTCCTTTTTCTTGCCATAAAATCTTCTTCTGCCACATGGCTGCACTAGAGTCTCTGAGCCTACTCTGACTCGGGAGGCTACCGATTTGTGAATCATTTTCATTGCTCAATTAAACTCCTTTAAATTTAATTGGGCTGAAGTTTTTCTTTTATCAGCCATAATAGATGCAGGAATAGTATTTGACAAATTCTACTACCCATTTATGTTAAAAACTCTCAGCAAACAAAAGAAGAAGAAAATGTCCTCAATGTAAACACACACACACACACACACACACACACACACACACACATACACACATACATATATGTGTATATATATTTTTGTTTGTTTTTTGGTTCTTGGGGTGTGTCTGTGTGTGTGTTTATACAAGTAACACAATAGTTAATGCTGAAAAACAGAAAGCTTCTCCTCAAAAATCAACACTGATTCATAATACAAAAATTCTCAGCAAACCAAAAATTGAAGGCAACTTAGATATTCTGAAAAAAAAATCTATAAAAAACCTACTACTGACATCATATTTAGTTAGGGGTTGAACACTGAGTGATCATGAGCAAGGCAAGAGTAACTGTTCTCACCAGCTCTTTCTGACATTATCCTGATAGTAGCAGCCAGAGCAAAAGGCAAGGAAAAGAAAGGAAAGACATACAAATTGGAAGGGGAAATGAAATCTCTTCATGAATAGATGCCATGGTTGTTTATGGTGAAAATCTTAAGTCTAACAAAAACCTGCTAGAACTAATAAGTGAGCTAACACTTGTATCTTAAAAATTAAATTAGGATATTAACAATAGCATAAAATATGAATTATGAATAAACTTGACCAAATACATGCAATTCCTCCACACTTAAAACTATAAATACTAAGACAAATTAAAGAAGACTTAAAAATGGTGGTATATGCCATATCTGTTGATTGGAAAACATATCGTTAAGATGTCTCTCCAAATTGTTTCCTCAAATTCATCTCCTCAAATCAATCCATATGAATTTATTCATTAAAATTGGCAATCACAAAATTCCAACAAGCTTATTTGTTGAAAGTGACAAGTTGATGTTAATTTTATGTGGAAATGCAAAAGACCTGGAATAGCTAAAACAATTTTTAAAAAGGAAAACAAATTTGGAGGAGTTACACTATCTCATTTCAGACTTTACTCTAAAACTATAGCTATTAAGATATTGGTTATTGGTATGAACAAAGATATACAGATCAATGGGACAGAATACAGAAAATAGATATAGACACATACAAATATGGCCAATTAATTTTCAACTAAGGTGTCAAGGCAATTCAAAAGGGAAAAGATAGTATTTTCAATGAATGTTTCAGGGCAATTGAGGATATTCATATGCAAGAAAATAAATAAAGCTCCCTTATCTAACAGTATATATAAAAATTAATTTCAAATGCATGCTAGATCTAAATGGAACAGCTAAAATTTTAAAACTTTTAGAATAAAACAGAAAAAAAATCCTCTGAGCTGGGAGTAGAAAAGATTTCTCAGAAATGAAAAGCAAAAATCATACAATGATAAAATGAACTTCATCAAAATGTTTTAAAATTGTTATTTAGAGGATACTGTTTTAAAAATGAAAGGGTATGTTATATGCTAAGAGTATGTTCATGACATAATCTGATAAAGGAGGTTTATATTAAATATATAAAGAACTCTCACAACTCTGTAATTTAAAAAATGCAGTTTAAAAAGGGACAAATATACAGACAGAGTACCAAAGAAGACATTCAAATAGCAAATAAGCACACAAAAAATACTTAACATCAGTAATGATTAGAAAAACAAAAGTTAAGAGAACAACGACACATCTCTACATTACCACTAAAATGGCTTCAATTTTAAAAGCTGATAATCCCCAGGGTTGAAAAGGATATGAAGTGACTGGAGATTGCATATATTGCTGGTAGAAATGCAGAATATTGCATCCACTTAGCAAACAATATGGCAGTTTCTTAGAAAGGTATTATACGTTCCAGTGATTCTACTGATTCTACTTCTGGTATTACTTTTTGTAAAGTAAAACATATAGCTACAAAAAAAACGTGTGCTTGGAATTTTCAGAGCTTTATTCTCAATATAGGTCCAAACTAGAAACAAACAAAATGCCTATTATATGGTGAATGAAGTAATTTTGTTATATATATATTTTTATATATAATTATATATTATATGTTATAATATATATAATATATAATTATATATATTTACATATATAACAAAATGACTTTATCCATTCACCATACAATGGACATATTATATAATATATATTTTATGTATATTATACGTAATATATATTATTATAATTGTATAATTATATATAGGCTCAAGAATTTAAAAAAAAAAGTTTAAAGGAAGTTAAACTCTCGATACATGATTCTCAAAAGCATTATGCTAAATGAAAGGAATCCAGTACCAAAGACTGCATAGTGACATATTATATGATCTATAAACCTCCATTAATATGAAATTCTGACAGAACTTGAGTAAAAGAAGGAGATCAGTGTTTGCTGAGAAAGGATTGAGGGTGTAAAGATTGACTGCAAAGGTCATGAAGGAAAATTTGGATTGATGGAAATGTTTTATATCATGATTGTGGTGGTAGTTACACAACTTAATTTGTCAAAATTAATCAAATGTTACTCTTTTAAGGACAGTACATTTTTTGTATGCATATTATACTTCAATAAAATCTCGTTACATGAACAAATTAGAGTAAGACCACTACTCTGTCATGTCCTAATTACTTTAAAATCCCCCAAAATAACCAAATAAGAGGAGTCCTCTTAATTCTCTTCTTATAAAGGAAGTCTTATGTGTGTGTTCTGGTGTTGAGTTAAAATCTTGGGGTGTTTCTGATAACTTTTGACTGAACAATCTCCCTTCAAACCCTCAAACTGGCTTTCAAAAAACAAGAGGAGCTGCTGGGTACAAAGATTCCTAATATGGTTATGTGTAGGGTAATTTCATAAAATGATCCCCAGTATTACAATTTTGTGGACACAAAATGTATCATCACACATACTGTTTACAATATCAATTGTTTTTTGTTGATGCACTTAATTCTTAGTCTCTGGTTTCCCTGAAAAAGCATTTGCTTTTCCAGTTGTTTTCAATCTTTTTCACTGGTGTTATTTGAAAATACTCAGTTGGTTAACATTAAGAAGTCTAATCTCTGTATCTATCTACTAAAGCCTAGAATTTTTCATATTATAAAATTTTACATATCATAGATATTTTGCCTGCAATGTCTATTAAGCATTACATTTTAATCTGTTTTGTGTTTAGTATAAAATTTCAAATAATACACCACACTGGTTTTAGATTTTGTGATTTAAAAATCTGTAATTAAATTAGATTTTTAAAGTTTTTAAATATGATCTGCAAGATACTTAAGCTGTATAGGTTTTAGTTTCTTACATTTGTGTTAAAATAAAATTTAAACAGAATTCATCAAAAAACATTTACAGTAATTCTGATGTAATTTAATTTAAATTACATCAGAGTTTCTGTTTCTTTAATTTTACTTTTCTAAAACAAGAAGGGAAGTGATTCTAAGGCTTTAGATAAAAACATGTACTGAATGAAAACCTCTGCGAAATTAAGCAATACTTAAATAAAATTGATACTTAGCTAAAATGTTTTTCATACTCCCACACACTGTAATATTGTAAATATTCTTTATGCCCAAAGTTTGCTCTTTGTGAAGAAAATTAATGAGTTATGAGGAGAAATAAAACAGGTTTTATTACTCTTTGTTTTTTCAACCACTTACCCACGTCTTCCTCTTAAATGTCTGATAGCAGTTTGGTACAGAAAGTCTGATATAAAGGGAATATCTGTGGCTACAGCTATATACAGATGTTCAAATTATAAAATTCAAACATGAGAACAGTTTTGTTCCCATAATTACAGTCTGGTCCTTACTTTCCTGCTTAGAAACTGAATTGCTCAAGCTCCATCTTTTAGGCAGAATTGTCGACATTCACCACATTTACAGATTCCTGACTGAGAAAAGTGTTAGCATTATATTCAGCTTTGTTGCAAAAACGTCAGCACTGTCTTGTACTTGAGATGACTGGTTGTGTGGGATGGCTGAGGTCAACTGAGGGAAGGGCACTCTTTGACTGAATCACATGAGACCACAGATAAAGTTGCTCTGGCAATCATGAGAACCCGCTGATCAGAAGAGGAGCAGAAATGTGGAGCTGTCCAAAACAGAAAGGTGGAGAACTAGTTTGAGGTCAAAACCAAGCCAAAAGAGCTGATGAGGTTAAGAAACCAGCAGGAAGGCATACTTGAAGTGTAAGCAAGTGATGCTTAAGACTGAAGGTGTGGAACTGGGCTCAAGCTGCCCAAAACAACAGTGATATTTTCTTTGCTTGTCTTGGGGAAAAGAGCAGTTTCAAAACTTAAACATTGTATAAGAAACATTTTGCCATTTTAAACAAATCAACACTTGCAAACCGTGTCCCTCCCTGCCCTATGGTTGCCCGGTGTAAGCTTTTCGTTACAAAAAGCACTCAGAACAAAAAATGCAGGCCAGTTGTAAAGCCTTCATTCACGAAGGCCCAGCCTCAGGGCTAAATGGGAGAGTTCTGCCAGCCATCAAACTTAACAGCCTTTAAACATGTGCAACATTTCTCTAAGCAAATTGGTTCCTTAATATGGTAAAATGTGCAGCACCCAAGGGGAAATACTGGTGATCTCATTGCCCAAAACTGATGGAGTCACAGCACTGTATTCCTGAAAAGCACTCATATTTTCCACTTTGATAAAACCAGAAGCAAATATGAGAGTCAGTAGATTTTGACATCCATTGTTCATTCTCACTTAACTTTTCTTCCTATATAGCAGAGCACAGTGGTTTAATTCATAGCTTATGGGATTTTTAAAAATATAAACTATTCAAATTTTTTCTATATTAATCAGTGGTTTCTAAAGATCCACAGGGATAAATAAACCCTGCAAGCTGGCAGGGGTTTCTTGTGGCACAACCACTGGTAGTTATAAACAGTAAACAAAACATAGTAACCATTTTAAGCACAAGAGATTGCTGTATCACACAGGGCATAAATCATTAGCTTAATAATTTCAGCGGCAGTGTCTCCAAAGCAAAATTAAGCCAACAGTTCCCCCTGTGGCAATAATGAAGTACTGTAATGGTAAAAGGAAAAAAAACAAAACAAGAGAAGGCATGATTATACCTCAGAAATGATTCAAAATTGGAGTTCAATAAATAACTGTAGGACTCTCATCCCTATGCTGCCCTTTGGAGGGTAGGACAGGGCTTGCCTCCAACCCCCATGTTCATTCTTGTAAGCAATTTGACATGCACAAGTGCACTTTCCCTTAAGCCCATATAATTCGTATGTGGTGTAGGTAGGGCATGAAAGCGATGACATATTACAACTGAGAAGATGACAAACTTCTCTCAGCTGTATAGGCAGACATTATTCAGAGATTTAGAGAGAGCCGCAAGAGTGCCAGGCCCAAGACAGCCCAGTGTAGAGCTGGGCCACAAGGCCTGGGTACATGTCTTCCTCATGAATTTGCCAAGTAGCAAAGTTCATTTTTAAAAAACTGGCTAACCATTTGGTCATTTTGGGTAAGTATTATGGGACATTATCACATAAAAGGAGTTCAGGGAGACCATCTTGATTCCTCTGCTGTGTCGAGTCAATACTACAGCATCTTCATTTTTTACTCTTTATTCATCCATTTTATAAAATCAATATAGTCTTAGCTCTCTTTTAAAAAAAGCTCTGAGTTGACACAGGATTTCTTTAAATTTTCTGAATACCACTATGTATTTAAAGTAGCATTTTATCTTTAAAAATATTCCCTATGTTTTTACCTATTATGAACACGTTTATCTCCTTGGAATGTATTTTGTCTAAAATTTCTATGATTCAGTCAAGCAGAAGGTATATTATTTGCACAAAGCTAACTACCAGCTTGACTATCTTATTAACAGATTGAAGGATGATTTGATTTGACAATACAGGGATACAGATTAAACTAGAGTGTGTAGAGTCTGTGACACTTGTATAGGGTGCACAGAGCCCAGTCACCTAAGAAATACTCAACAAATGTCAATTTCCCCAGTTTCATTGTGCTTTAACTATGACACTTAGGCTAAATTGTCTTAGAGTCCAATGTCTCTGCTTAATAAGTTAAACTGTAGATATATATTTGGGTATCCATACTCTCCTTTATTAATCTAAAATAAGAAAATTAGATGGGAAATGGACTTCTCTGCACTTATAGGAAAAGACTTTTCTCCACGAACAAAATAAATTATCATATCTTTCAGCTCTCTGTAAAAATAGAAACATCTAGCATTAAATATAACCACAATACCATGCACTGTAAGTGTGGCATGGAAGTAATTTTGCAAACGAAGTTGGGAATAGTGGATCTAATTTACAGTCAAAGAAAGGTTAAAGCAGCATCCTAAGTAAATGTATAAGGGAAATGTGATTTGTCTTTATTGCTGTTCTTTCCTCTCTTCTCCTTGCCCTTTCCTCTCCTTAACTCCTTTTTGTTCCACCTTACCTGTTCAAAAATGCTATTTATTAATGTCATCATTCACATTTAAATATGGTGGCTTCCAAAGTTTCCTCATGCTTGTGATCAAGGGAAAGCCTACGATAATAGGATATATGCAGTCATGTGTTGCTTAACGATGGAGAAAAGTACTGTGAAATGCATTGTTAGGCAATTTCATCCTCCTGCAAACATCATAAAGTGTTCTTACACAAACCTAGATTTTATAGCCTGCCACATACTTAGGCTACATGGTATAGTCTATTGCTCTGAGGCTACAGACCTGTATAGCACGTTATCACACTGAATACTTTAGGCAATTGTGACACAATGGTATTTGTGCATCTAAACAGAGAAAAGGTACAATAAGAATACAGTATTATGATCGTATGGGACCATTGTCTTATATGTGGTCCTTATTTGGTTCACGACAGTATTTGGATATTAGACTTATCAGACATACGATTTGAAATATGTTCTGGCATTCTATGGGTGCAACTAGTAAATTTTGATGAGTATTCATCTTGGGAGATCCTTTTGACCTGTTAGAGCACAGCACTGGCAATCTATCCTGACTAATTGACTTTAGGTAGATTAATTCTTAGCCTGTTTTTCCACTTTGTACCAATTATATTTTGTATATATTTGTACCTCTGGGTAACTGGAGTGAGGATTTTAATAATAGTTTTTCAATATATATGATATATATACATATAAAGCATATATGTATCTTATATATATTTTATATGTATAGTATACATAAAGAAATCTTATAATGCATTAATAAAAAGGCAAATAATTCAAAAATGGACAAGGAGTTTGAATATAAATTTTTACAAAGATATACAAATAGCCAACATGTACATGAAAATATGTTCAACATCATTAATCATTAAGAAAATTAAAATAAAAACCACAATAAGATACCACTTCACACCTACTAGCAAGGCTATAATCAAGGGACAAACAAAACCAAGTGTTGAGGAGGATATGGAGAAATTTCAACTTCAATACATTGCAATCAGGATTGTAAATGTTGCAGCTGCTTTTGGAAAAGTTTGGCAAATCTTCAAAAAGTTAAACATAGTGTTACCATATGACCCAACAATTCCATTCTCAGCAATACACCCAAGGTAACTGAAAATATATATACAACACAGACTTGTACATGGATTTTCATTCCAGCATTCTTCATAATAGCCAAAAAGTAGAAACAAATGTTCATCAACTGCTGAATGGATAAACAAAATATGATAACATCCATATAATGGAATAAAATCCATAAAAAGAAATGTAGCACTAATACATGTTATAATATGAATGGACTTTGAAAACACTATCAATATGGTTTGGCTATGTCTCCACCCAAATTTCATCTTGAATTCCCACGTTATAGGAGGGATCCTTGGGGAGGTAATTGAATCATGGGGGCAGGTCTTTGCCATGCTGTTCTCACGATAGCAAGTAGGTCTCATGAGATCTGATGGTATTATAAGGTGGAGTTTCCCTGAACAAGCTTTCTCTTTTTGCGTGATGCCATCTGTGTAAGATGTGACTGTTCCTCCTTGCCTTCTGCCATGATTGTGAGGCCTCCTCAGCCACTTGGAACTGTAAGTCCATAAAGCCTCTTTCTTATTTAAATTGCCCAGTCTGAGGTATGTCTTTTTTCAGCAGCATGAAAACTACCTAATGCAGTAAATTGGTACCAGTAGAGTGGGGCACTGCTGAAAAGATACCCAAAAATGTGGAAGTGACTCTGGACTTGGGTATCAGGCCGAGGCTGGAATTGTTTGGAGAGTTCAGAAGAAGACAGGAAAATGTGGGAAAGTTTGGAACACCCTGGAGACTTGTTGAATGGCTTTGACCAAAATGTTGATAATGATATGGACAATGAAATCCAAGGTGAGATGGTCTCAGATGGAGATGAGGAACTTGTTGGGAACTGGAACAAAGGTGACTCTTCTTATGTTTTAGCAAAGAGACTGGTGGTATTTTGCCCTTAACTTAGAGATCTGTGGAACTCTGAACTTAAGAGAGATGATTTAGGGTATCTGGTGGAATAAATTTCTAAGTAGCAAAGTATTCAAGAGATGACTGGGGTACTGTTAAAGGCATTCAGTTTCAAAAGGGAAGGAGAGCATAAAAGTTTGGAAAATTTGCATCCTGACAATACAATAGAAAAAAAAAATCCCATTTTCTGAGGAGAAATTCAAGCTGGCTGCAGAAATTTACATAAGTAACAAGGAGCTGAAATGTTAATCCCTAAGAGAATGGGGAAAATGTCTCCGGGCATTACAGAGATCTTTATGGTACCCCTTCCCATTACAGGCCCCATGGCCAAAATGGAAAAAATGGTTTTATGGGCTGGGCCCATGGTCCCCAGGCTGTGTGCAGCCTAGGGACTTGGTGCTCTGTGTCTCACTGCTGCAGTCATGGCTGAAAGGGGCCAAAATAGAGCTCGGGCTGTAGCTTCAGAGGGTGCAAGCTGTAAGCCTCGGCAGCTTCCATGTGGTGTTGAGCCTTTCAGTGCACAGAAGTCAAGAACTGGGGTTTGAGAACCTCAGCCTAGATTTCAGAGGATGTATGGAAAATGCCTGGATGTTCAGGCAGAAGTTTGCTGCAGGGGCAGGGCCCTCATGGAGAACCTCTTCTAGGGCAGTGCAGAAGGAAAATGTGGGGTTGCAGCCCCCACACAGAACCCATACTGGGGTACCACCTAGTGGAGCTGTGAGAAGAGGGCCACCATCCTCCAGACTGACTCCAGAATGGTAGATTCACCAACAGCTTCCACTGTGCACCTGGAAAAGCTACTGACACTCAAGGTCAGCCTGTGAAAGCAGCTGGGAGGCAGGCTGTACCCTGCAAAGCCACAGGAGTGGAGCTGCCCAAGACCATGAGAACCCACCTTTTGCATCAGCATGACCTGAATGTGAGACATGTAGTCAAAGGAGATCATTTTGGCACTTTAAGATTTGACTGCCCTGTTGGATTTCGGACTTGCATAGGGCCTATAGCACCTTTGTTTTGGCCAGTTTCTTCCATTTGGGATGGCTGTGTTTACCAAATGCCTGTACTCACATTGTATATAAGAAGCAACTGTCTTGCTTTTGATTGTACAGACCCATAGGCAGAAGGGACTTGCCTTGTCTTTGATGAGACTTTGGACTGTGGACTTTTAAGTTAGTGCTAAAATGAGTTAAGATTTTGGGGGACTGTTGGGAAGGCATGACTGATTTTGAAATGTGAGGATACATGATTTGGGAGGGGCCAAGGGTGGAATGATATGGTTTGGCTGTGTCCCCACCCAAATCTTATCTTGAATTCCCATGTGTTATGGCAGGGACCCAGTGGGAGGTAACTGAATCATGGGGGCAGATCTTTCCTGTGCTGTTCTTGTGATAACAAATAAGCCTCATAGTATCTGATGGTATTATAGGGGGAGTTTCCCTGAACAAGCTTTCTCTTTTTGCCTGCTGCCATCCATGTAAGACATGACTTGCTCCTCCTTGCTTTCCACCATGAAGGTGAGGCCTCCTCAGCCACTTGGAAGCACAAGTCCATTAAACCTCTTTGTTTTGTAAACTGCCCAGTATTGGGAATGTCTTTACCAGCAGCATGAAAACTCACTAATACAATTATGTTAAATAAATGACACTATATATAGAAGGCCAAATAATGTATGATTTAATTGATATGAGAAAAAATCATAGAGAAAGAAAGTAGCTTAATAGTTGCTAGGAAATGAAGGGAAGGGATGCTGGAGTGTGACTGCTAAAGAGTACAGGATTTTTGTAGGGTAATGAAAATGTACTGGAATTAGTAATGATGGTTGCACAACTTTGTAAATATGCTTAAAACCACTGCAATGTACACATTTTATAATATGTGAATTAAGAATTTTGTTTTATTTCAATAGCTTTTAATGCATAAGTGGTTTTTGGTTAAGGGATGAATTATGTAGTGGTGAATTCTGAGATTTTGGTGCACCTGTCACCTGAGTAGTGTACATTGTACCCAATATGTAGGTTTTACCCCTTGCCCTCATCCCACCTTCCCCCTTCCAAATCTCCAAAGTCCATTATATTACTCTATATGCCTTTGACTACACAAAGCTTAGCTCCTATTTGTAAGTAAAAATATACAATATTTGGTTTTCCATTCTTGAGTTACTTCACTTTGACTAATGGTCTCAAGCTCCATCCAAGTTGCTGCAAAAGACATACTTGTTCTTTTTATGCCTGAGAAGTATTCCTTAGCATATATATACCACATTTTCTTTATCCACTCATTGGTCAATGGCATTTAGGTTGGCTCCATATCTTTGCAATTGCAAACTGCACTGCAATAAACATGTGTGTAGATGTGTCTTTTTCATGCAATGGCTTCTTATCCTTTGGGTAGATACCCAGTTGTGGGATTGCTGGATCAAATGGTAGATCTATTTTTAGTACTTTTGAAAACCTCCTTACTGCTTTCCATAAAAGTTGTAGTCATTTGCATTCCTACTAGCAGTGTATAAGAGCACAGTTTTTTAAACCATTTTTAAAAGTACTAGTTGCCATTTCCATATCTCAACCCATCTAGACAAAAGCTAGCAATTCCCTCTTCATCCAAGTCTGATTCAATGCAACTTTAGGGTTTGAGTTATATCTTCATCTCTTGTTGTGTCTAAAAATGCCTCATGTACCTAGGAGGTCAAAAAACTTTCTGGAAAACAATCTGAATAGTACATACCAATGTACACAACCACCATTATCCAATGTAACAGTCACCTTTCCAGTTACACAACCCTTTACTCTCCCTTGACTTACTCCTCTTGATTTTTCTTCTATAAAAATGGGACATATCATGTATCTTTTCATTTTTATTTGATTATCTATTGCCTATCTCCCTGTCTCGAATTTAAGTCCCACAGGACAGGAAAGCTAATTTTGTTCCTTGCTGCTTTCCTATCACCTAGAACAACGGTTGGCACAGGGCAAGGGAGGAACTGAAGAAATATTTGTTGAGTAAGAAGAATTTGAGTATGTGCCTTTCCTCAGCGGGAGATGAGAAGGAGTAAAAATGATAGAGTTATCCAATAATTAAAGCCCAGAGTGTCAAGTTCTCCCCTAAGCCCTCTCATTTCTGATAGGGCTTTGCACATATTCCTGTTGCCTCTGAAACTGAGCTCTTATATATGCCTGGCCCTCTGGGCTCTAAATGTCAGTGTTCCCACCTTCCTCTTCTGCTTTCTGTATCTGCTTCACTCAAAGATCTTGTCAAGTGTTTCTGAAAGCCTAGAAATGGAACCTTTATTCCCAATTGATATGTATGCTGGATAGTTTGGCTTGGGAATATAGGCTTTAACCTGAAAATAAATTCTGATTATGAGTGCTGTAGTGGTGAAATCAAAGGCTAAAGTTCTTTCCCTTATCTACTACTGTTCATTCCAAATGCATATTTTGGCCAAAACAAATATTCTAGGGATATGCAAGTCAAAGCCTGTGGCCTTAGGAAAACTAGTCATAGAGATCTCCTCTAAAAAAATTAATTCTGTATCCTCATTTTTGCTGGTGTACTTGTTTTTCCTGTGTTTGACCTTAAGATTTATTTTTAATTATCACATTTTATAGGCCTATGTTGAACTATTCCAAATCATTCCATTTGTTTATAGCTGCTTTCCTTTATTTCTGCTGACATTATATGTTAGATAAAACCCATTTAATTGTCTTTCAGACAATAGGATTAAAGTACTAGATAATATTCATATTTAAAAATGAATTATTCAATGTAACATATCTGATTTCTAATGTAACATATCTGATTCTATCACTAGAATCTAACAAGTTGAAACCCTGATATGGTTCTTAGCGCTCCTAAGGCACTCAGAGGAATTACTGCTCCCCATCTTTACGTAAGCTCTTTGTAGGTTGAATATGCAGAGCTCTTTGATGCCTTAGTTTTATTTAAGCCTCTATTTCAGGATGATTTCAACTGAATAAAAATATCTGGGTGGTGGGGAGCATGGGAAGACTATTTGCCTTATCCCCACATACTCCCTAGTAATGTCCCTGATGACAACACACATCTGTGTGTTTTGAATCATCCTGATGATTGATTTGAGTTCTCCACTCCTCACCTAGACTTTTGGCATTGCCTAGACAAAGCTTTGGCACTTTGGGCTGTAGTCAGCCACTTGCTTCCAGCCGCATGTTTTGCTCTACATTCTGCTTCACCTTTCTTCTTGGCCACACTCATCCTTGATTCCATATGTTTTTCTCCATGTGTCACCCCAGCCTAACTGAGCACCAAGTTTCTAGCTGTTCCCTGTCCAAGACACACGTCTTCCTTGAATCTTGCTCAGTAACAATTCAGTGTGTTTAATCAATCCTTTATAGCTTTACAGAACATAGCAATGGGTAAAACTGGTGTGGTTAGAAAAACCCAACCTCCTAGTTCAGAAATCAATAAGCATTTACTCTGTACTTCCTTTATTTTTAGCAGGCAAACAGATCTGGAAAACTGAAATTACAAATTTCTACTCTCTAATTTTACCTCTGACCCGGGAAAACTATGATGGAACAAATCAATTCCATTTAGCGAATGCTGTATTTTTTGAGAGGCAGAGTGCTAAGATGCCTCAGGGATTACAAAGTTAAATAGCATACATTCTCTATGCTCAGACTGTTTACACAGTAAATAGAAGTAAGATGGTAAATTATGAAACTGTAGGATTAAAGAAATGTTCATGCCAAATTTGAACTGATGATATATCCAATTTATATAATTCTTACAAAATGCACAATTTGAAAACATAGTTAATTGCAAACTGTTTATGTTATTGCCATCACCTATGCCACCTGCAAAATGAAACAAAAACTCTCCTTTGTCATTATCAGGAGAACAATTACGGATTACTTTTTGCATCAGAATTTCTGAAAGTGACTCTTGGTTTTATAATCTAAGCAAGCACTGTTACCATTTCTAATCTTGTTTTTCATATCCTTGCACAATGTTACTCAAGTTCATTAAATGTTGCTGCTAAAGCTGGTGCTGAGAAAAAAAACAGTAAAATCAATAACTCTGGAATACACATATGAAGTGATAAAGCACTATGAAGGAAAGCAAACAACCACCAATATTAATGCAGCAAAGAGTCCTCAGCAAAATAATAAAGAAAATGTAAAAAGCACTTTCAAAGCAAATATATACTAAATATATACTAAAAAATTAGAAATTCGTAAGTTCCAAAAATGCATTCCACCTTTAGGAAAATTTGTTTTGAATTATTTGAGTTTTAAGTTATGCAAAGTCTCCAGGAATAACACTTCTCTCACATGAAAAGCAAGTGCCCAGCACTTAAATTTTATTTCCCACAGCTCTACCTTACAATCCCTGCAGTTTAGTTAGAAAACTCTCTTTATTATTCCACACATCCCCTGCCAAGGAAACCAGTATTATTCCTTTCACTATTTCTTTTATTATGCTCTTCTTCCTGTTTTAAATATCTTCACTCTTCCTACCCACTAATCCAAATATATGGCCTAGTTTCAAAGACCTACTCAAGCACCACTTCATCGGCAAAGTTGTACCTGACTTAGTAGAGTCACCGGATTTTATACTTGGAATAGCTCTTAGAGATTATCTAGTTCAAATATTTTCCAACTGTACAACATAGAGACACTTAGAAGGCTTTTGAAAGAGAGTTAGAAAGGAAGGGAAGTAAAGTGGGCAACAGAGTCCTGGAGCTCTCACCTACTTTAATCCAGCACTGCTTTCATCATTTTAATTATTTATCTTTCCCAGAAAGACATTGTTTGAACAAAAGTTTCCAGAGCTTTAGATCATAAAAATCCACAGTTCAACATGATGAATGAAGAAACTAAGGCTGAGCTGAATATTGTATCCTGATGCACAAACAATCTCGCAAAACTATGCTAAAACCCTAGGATCTCTGGACTGCCAGCCCAGCTACACTGATATATTTTGTTTATCACCAAAATACTTACAATTTCCTATTTATGATTCTATAGTGTCTTTTGTTATTTACATGTGTGTTATCTTGTCTGTCTAATACACTGAGAGTGGCTGCTTTATGCCTGGGTGTAATTCATGCTCTTCTACTCTTCTCTGAGCAGAGAACGGGGTTTACAATATGCTTGCTGACTTTTCTTCCCAGAAGGATAGACATTCTTGATTCACATATAAAATTAGACAAGCCACTACTTAGACAATCAACTCCATGCATTGACTGAAATAACATAAACTGCATCCTTCACAGAAACTATTTATGTTGACATTAATGGTAGTCAGTACAGCTGCATTTTTCATAAAAAATTAATATTTCTGCTTTATTTGTATTTTACCCTCGTGTATACAAATCTAGGTTTAATCAGTTAAACTGCTTGTTCTAAATGACACTCAGTTTTTAACCCTTTAATCTCATTTTTGTGCAGCTTTCATTATTGCAACAAGACATTTTAACAAGAAAAATAAACCCTTGATCTTTTTTAAAAAAAATCCCTTAATTCTTGATTCTTTGTAAGCTCTTCTTGTATCTCTTTATTTCTTCTGATACACTTCTTGTAAGGGTACACTGCACTTGCTACCTTTGTTTCCTCCCCTCCCAGCTCCATCTTTGGGTGCTATATAATTTACTTCTTAAAAGTGGTAATGTCAACCATTGTGGAAGACAGCATGGCAATTCCTCAAAGATCTAGAACCAGAAATACCATCTGACCCAGCAATCCCGTTATTGGGTATATACCTAAAGGAATATAAATCATTCTATTACAAAGATATATGCACATGTGTGTTCATTGCAGCACTGTTCACAATAGCAAACACATGAAATCAACCCAAATGTCCATCAGTGATACACTAGATAAAGAAACTGTGGTACATATACATCATGAAATACTATGCAGCCATAAAAAAGAAGGAGATCATGTCCTTTTCAGGGACATTGATGGAGCTGGAAGCCATTATCCTCAGCAAACAAATGCAGTAACAGAGAAACCAAACACCGCATGTTCTCACTCTTAAGTAGGAACTGAACAATGAGATCACATGGATACAGTGAGAGGAACATCACACATCAGGGCCTGATGCGGGAAGAGCGTTAGGAAAAATGGCCAATACATTTGGGACTTAATTCCTAGGTGATGGGTTGATACGTGCAGCAAACCATCCATGGCATACATATACCTATGTAACAAATCTGCATATCCTGCACATGTATCCCAGAACTTAAAATTAAAATTAAAACAAGTGGTAATGACCCTTTTATTTGTAATGTAAATTCCTTTTGATACTCCATCTTTCTTATTCCTCTATACTTTCTTTATTTTATTCACTCACATAAATGTTTGACTGTCAAATCAACTTTTCTAGGAATCTCTTCTCATCAACCCTTTTAGACCAAGGCAAGAGAAGTCCCCTTCTAGACTCCAAGTTTTAGACACTTGCTCTATCTCCCATCCTCCCTTTCCAAGGCCAGTCATTTCCCAGACCCACTCTCCCTTCTGATTCAGAAGCTGGGTACCTGGAACCACCATAATTCCTATTCATATTCTCTATTTCATTGAATCTGTTTCCGGGGTTGAGTGGCTTCTTGACTTCAGGACTATACTTCCAAACATCCAGTGTATCCCAAGATCCAAGCAGTGGCTAAGGAGGGGTTGTCTGTGAGAAACAAGGATGCAGTGGAGGTATTATCATGTTCGCATTCCTTCCCTGCCTCTATCCCTGCCCCATTTTCTATAGAATAGAAAACAAATTTCTTCTCATAGTTTCAAGATCTTCACAGTGGCTTCACATAGCTTCTAAGCTTGGAACTTTCCACAAGTGACCCTGAGGCCTCTGCATGGATAGGGCCAGTGGGGAGGAGGGTAAGTGGGAGGAGAAGAGGTCCTTTCTGAGCTACTGCCACAATATTTTATCATGGAACTATAATTCAAACTTGGCCTTGGAGGTTGATATGAAAGCATATTTGTCATGGTAGGAGGTTAGATATTTTATTTAACAGTTTGCGGCTTGATTTATAACTTTAAAATATTTAACATATGGTACACAGTCCTCCATTTGTAGTCTTGACTTAGGACCTACAAATCATAGAGAAAGAGCTGGGTCTTTTCTTTCTAAGGCCAGATTAATTTCTGAGTTCCTACTGGTCTTCTCTTTAAGGGTGCCTCATTTGCATATCTAGCTTAAAATATCAAAAGCTAAGTTGATACTCTCCTTCTCCTCTTACACCTACTTGCCTATGTTTGTGTCTTCTTTTAGTTAATGCCATCACTATCCACTTGGTCCCAGCTATAGGTCTTAGAGTAATTCTCAACTTTTCTCTTCTCTAACCCTCAGCATTTATTCAGAGAAAAAATGTATTCTATGTCTGAAATATCTTGATTCCATCTTCTCCTTTCAAGTCCCATCTGTCAGCTGATTCATTTTAATAGCCATTTTACTCCCCTCTTCCTTTTACTCCTTAATTCACTGTTCACATTTTTACCAGAATTATTATGTTCACATTCCTCTCCTATTCCCCTTCCCTCCCCCATTTCCTATAGAAAAGAAAACAAATTCCTAAGGTCTTCACCATATGACCCAAGCCTACCCCCACAATCATTCTTATCTCTTCTTTTTCACACTCATCTACACAGCCATATGCACATGCACTATAATCTAGATGATACAGACTACTTGTTAATCCCAGACTATTTGAGCATTTATAAACTTGTCATAAACTTTCACCTGTATGTACTTTTATCTAAGCCATTGCTTGTGTCTGGACTATTCTTTCCCTATTTACACTTCTGTAAAAATGCAATTAACTATACTGTTGCCATGTATTCTGTGAAGTCTTCCCCAATTGCTCCACCAAAATCACTGTCTTCTATGATTACCTAACATTAGTTTATGCCAATATTATTCTGCTTAAAAATGCTCGCCTGTAGCCATGTTATAAATGAATGTCTCTATAGCCCTTAAATAATACATTTATTGTATACAGGGACTAATCTGTATTCATTTTTGAATATTCCTTGTGCCTCATGTATTGTCCCAGAGTAGGTGCTTTGTAAATGTTTGTTTGTTTAATTTCTGAGCAAAATTATAAAAAGATCAGCTTTAAGAAAAAAAAAACCATGCAACATATTTCCTTAAAGAGGGCTATCAGGATTTCTTTGTTCTATTCTAGCCCACTCTGCAACCTTTAAACATTTACTTTATCATAGAATTCTAAGATTTCCCTCTCCAAAATGGGTTTAACATCCCTTCTAAAAGCTGCAGCAGTATGTCTGCAAAACCTGTCAAGAAACCCTGATGAAAGGCAGTGCAGAATTGCAAGCATTATTACAAAGACAGGTGTGGTGTTCAATTCAGAACCAGCCACCTGTGCGTCCTCCGTTTTCAGAGATGACTCGCACATGTTCACCAAAGGTCCCCCAAGTCCCTTATCACCCGTGCACTCCTTAGAGGGAGACCATCTGGAATTGCACAGTTTTCTATCCTAGGCTCTTTTAATTTTTCAATCACCTTCTCTGACATAAGACGGGTTCATTTTGTGTTTATAGTATGTCTCATGGGCAGTTTATAGATCTGTTTCTGGCATTTTCCCTCCAATCATCTTGGGAATCACAGCATGAAGTTGGTGGGCGTGGGGGGGTCGTAGGAGGAATCCAAGTTCGACTGTTTAATTTTCCGTTACGGGATTTCTGTATACTTTTGGTTTTTGGAACTGGTAATGCCAAAATGATATGTCTTTACTCAGTATACATGCAAAGGCAAATCATTTAAGTCTACCAAACAGCTGGATAATAGTGACAGTATTAACAAATTACTTGATAATTCAGAAGTGATTTTCATGTACATTATCTAATTTAATTCTCATTATAATCCTGTGAAGTACATTTCCTGTTTCACAGATTTAAAAAAAAACGGTTCACATGTTTTTTTTTTCTTTGCAAGATCACAGAAATAATAACAGCTAGAGTGTAAGTTTTCCGAATCTAAGTCCCACGATCTTTAGTACAGTATAACATATAGGGAATAGCCAAATAATTAAGAAACAAATATCAGCTATATTTCAGATAAGTGATATGCCTAAATTATTTACAGAATTAAGAGTTATGTGTAACATACTAAAGTCTCATTCATATGTAATAAAGTGTACTTGTAAAAACATAAAGTTCAATTAGAAAAGTCCAAACTGCAATAAGTCAGTTTTAGTACTAGTAAACATGGTATGTATGACAAACTAAAAAGTAAATAGACAAGCAGTAAAATACCAGTAAGATTATACTGGGTCACATCCAAAGCCAGCACAGCATTGGGTCTCTTGCCCAAGGTCCATGGTGACCACTCCTTGGCTATTGCCAATGTTCATTCAAGGCCCAAGCACTCTTTATTCAGCTGGTGGTAAATTCAGCCAGACTTATGTTTTTCCTTTCAGGGTGACAAGTTCCCCCTAAGCCCAGGGCAGGTCCTATAATGTCATCTGGAAGCCAAGGCCCGGAGTCAGGATCCTTAGGAGTCTCCTTGGTGCTGTATTCTACTATGGCTGAGCTGGCACTCAAGGCACAAGGCAAAGCCTTTTACTTTCTTTGCTCTCCTTTCCTCAAGCAGATGAATTATCTCCCTGCAGTCACTGATGCCCCAGGCCTGAGGCAAGTATTGAGGCAAGTACTACCTGGTTACCACCGTTCACTCAAGGCCCAATGGCTGCTTAGTCAGCTTATGATAAATGCTCCCAGTCCTGTGTTTCTGTCTTCAGGGAAGTGGGCTCCCCTCTGGCCCAGGGTGGGTTAAAAAATGCTATCCAGGAGGCAAGGCCTGGAACGAAGGAAGCCTGTTTTTTTTTCTTTACCTCATTTGACTAAGCTGGTACCCATGTTGCAAGACAAACTCTTCTTTATTCTTCCCTCTCCCTTTTTCAAGCAGAAGGCGTCTGTACATGGCCACCATAGCTGGGAATATACTAGGTCACACCTGAAGCCAGCATGGCAGCACTGCCAGTACAACCAGGCAGTACTCACCACAGGCCTTGGCAGTATCACCCAAGGCCTGTGGTGACTACTGCCTGGTTACCACTCGTGTTTTTTCAAGGCTCAAATGTTATTTAGTCAGCAGGTGATGTTCCTGCAAGTACAGGTCTTTCCCTTCAACGCAGCAGGTTCCTTTCTGGCCCAGAGTGTGTGTAGAAATGTCATCTAGAAGTTAGGGCCTAAAATACGTGCCTCAGGAATTTGTCTGGTGCCCTATTCTACCATAGCTGAACTGGTATCCAAGTGGTAGGACAATGTTCTCTTTACTCTCTTTCCTCTTCTCTCTTCAAGTGGAAGGAAGCAGCAGTGAACTGCACTTCCTGGGGTTGTGGGAGGGTGACACAAGCACTCCCTTAGCCACCCTAGCTGGTGTTTCGCTAGGTTGGGTGTACCCCAAGTTCACTGGCTCTGAGCCCAGCACAGCAGCAAAACTTGCACAGGGATTGCTGTCCTTGTGGCATAGATTGCTTTTCAAGTTTATTTAGGACCCCAGAGAGCATTAGCGTGCAGTGGTGAAAACAGCAGGAACCCAGGTTCCAAACGCTGGCATGGACTATTTTCCTTTGGCTAGGGCTGGTCTAAATGTTCCCTCTGTGGTTCCTGGCTGAATTCTGCATGTGTTGCTTTTCCCTGTGGCAGGCAGCCCTGAATTCCAATGCAAAGTCCCACAATCACTGAGCTCTCTCTCCCCCAAGAACACATATTCTCTCTCCAGTCCATGTAGCCCCTGCTGATGGATGGAGTGGGGGTGGTGCTGGCCATTCAAGATTGTCTTTACTACCCTCTTCAGTGCATTTTTCCTTGATATGATGTCAAAACTATGTACAATGATCACTCATCTGATTTGTGGTTCTTATGAAGGTGTTTTCTTGTATAGACAGTTGTTCAATTTGGTGTTCCTGTGGGGAAGACAATTGCTGGAGGGTCCTATTTGGCTATCTTGCTCCACATCCTCCCAAGAATTTCGTTTTAGCAATTACTGTATTACTTTCATTTCTAATAGTTTCATTTTGTTCTTTAGTGTTTATGATCTGTCATTACATTAGGTTACTATTTCTTCTTCAAATGTTTTGATAATTTTATATTTTGTTAAAGAACTACGAATGGACTTATTAATCCCAAATTGTTCTATTATCACTGTTTTTAATATGTTATTTTCATACTTTTCTCTGCCTACTCTCTCTCTCAAAATTGTGTCTCTGTAAAAAGATTGTGTGTGTGTGTGTGTGTGTGTGTGTGTGTGTGTGTGTCTGTATATGTATATATATATGAGATATTATCTTCAGTTGGTGACTGCTTTCCTCTGTTAACTCTCTGTATAGATTGTGGCTTTGTAAAAAATAAATAAGTTATGTATACGCAAAGAGATCACTTTCACTGGGTGATTTATTTTTTCCTTTGTGTGTCTCATACATCCAGGGATGCAGAATTTTCTTTATAGAGTGACTGAGGTTTTTTTTTGCTTATGCTCAGTACAGAAGATTCCCCTGCTATCAGATCAGTTTTTTCTAATTAATTTCAAAGCTTGTTATTCCTGCTTTATGTATTACTACAAATTTTGACCACATAATTTTGGTGCAGCTTGGGTTCTTGACTTTTCTCTCATGAGATGTTTTATAGCTACTTCCAGAGCCTGGGAAGTCAGTAAGACTGTTTTTGCATTTTGCTAGGGCTATCTTTAAAATCTTCAAAGATTTTTTTTTTCTAATTCCCTATCCTGGAGAGACTCACAGCTGTGTCTGACAGTCCTATGGACTGTGAGGGAACCACTTCAAGGTTCCTTTTGGAGCTGCGTTCTTTATTTGTTTCTGGCACTTAGTGATTTCCTTTTCTTTCTTTTGAGATTCACTATATTTTTTCTTAATTAATTTACATGGTATTAAAATGTGGCATTTTTCTGTGTTTATAGTTGAAGAGTGATCATACAAAAGGCTTCATACGAACATAAATTCTGCTTGCAATTAATAGTAATTTAGGTTAGAACATTAAATAAGAGGAACGGCTTGAGTAATTATTTCACTCTTTGATTTTATATTTTAAGATACATTTTTTAGAGTGCCTAACTCCCTATTATACCAAAATATGAACATATGTACACCACTTTTTTCCCCATGGCAGACAACCATTGTGATTCTCTTAAAATTTAAATCAGATTATGTCACTCCAATGGCTTTCCATCTCATTAAGCATAGAACCAGTCCTTCTCATGGACCTAAAAGGGCCTGCAAATCTGGCCCCCTGATAACTCCTTGTCCTCATCTCTTACTATTAATACTTCCCTCTTAGCCCACTTTATTCCAGTCATATTAGGCTGCTTATTGTTCTTTGATATACTAAGCAAGATATTACCACAGACACTTCACTCTTGCTATTTCCTGCATTTTGCGTGTATTACATGAACCATTTACTCTCCACTTTGCCTTAGTACTCTGTTACCTTCCATGGCAGCCCAACAAAAAAGAAAAAATTAAAAAAAAAAAAAAACACACACATTCCCTGTTCCTCCAACCCTGCTGGGTTCTCCTGTTTTCACCACATCTGACATAATATCCATATACTTGTTTATTTATTTTTCAGCCTGCCCCATTTTTCATAGAATATACCTTCCAGGAAAACAGATATTTAACATGTTTTTGGTTTTTTATCTGATGATGTATCCCAGTAACTAAAATATTACCTGGTACATAAAAATGATTAATCTGAGAGACTACAATAATACTATGTATAATTTGTACTTAAAAAAACCTAGATAAATGTAAACAATTTTTAATTGAAATTATTTAAGGAATAAATATATAAACACATACTTTTTAAATTTTAAATTTTTTTTAATTTTAATTTTTTAAAATTTTAATTTTTGAATTTAAAGTATGCAAACTTTAAAAAAAAATTTAAATATGGACTTAGGAATCCAACTGATAAGAATTCCTGTTAAGTTAAATAACAATGGGAAAAAAATGTGTTCTTTCTTCCTCACAATTTCTCTGAAGAACATTCCATCTTCACCCAATCCACAGAGGATACAAAAATAGCCCCAATAAAGTTTCTCTATCTGAACCATGACTGATACCCTATTAAAATACAGAAGACTATGATTCAGGGCAGTTATCTCAATATAATCCCAGGAAAGATGATCTAGAGGAAGAAAATGTTACTGCAGTGAACACCCTGGAAACTCAGTTCATGCTGTCTGAGACTCAAAATAAGAATTACAATAACAATAAGGCACTAAATATTCCAAAGATTTAATGTGAAGTGTTGATGGCTGAGAAAAATATTTTCTCTTTATATGTATATGCTCAAGCTTTTAATACATATTTAAGTTATGAGTTAGGATTAAGCATTAGAGGAAAGAGCTGTTGAAATACCAGCTGTACTCTCAAAGCACTAAAACTTAAATAATAATGAATAGCAGAAAATCCAGGGAGAAAATGAAGAGATAAAGTGATTTATAAATCTCTGGTTAGCTAAGAGTACATTACATTTATTTAGCATTACATAAGAAATAGTAATTTAAAATAAATGGTATTTGAATAGGAAAGAAGATAGAAATAAAGAGGCACTGTTTGTTAATTAATTTCCCAATTCACATGGAATATCAGTGGCACAGGATGGAAAGAACAAGGAACCTGGTGATGTAGGTAACCCATATGCTAATTTAGGGGCTTTAGTTAGTAATATTATCACATAATATATCAGATAAACATATTCAGCCTGAACCATGAAACAAATCAGATGTACAATTGGGCCTTTAAAAAAAAAGTTATTTTCATCAGCAACTTCCCACAGTTTGATTAATTTGGCTGCTGACATTAGCCAGGGAATGGCCAATCAGTCTATCATTTCATTTGTCTGTCACAAATAAAGTCTAAGACAGAGTGAAATAATCAATAAACATTCAGTTTCCCTGCAGAGGCCAATTTTAAGAAAAATAATTAAAGGAAGATTATTTCAGCTTCCTCTTCTGCATATCCGCTCCTTATTCTTCCCTACTTCACTTTCCACATTTTAGGATAGATAAGTGACACCACAGACAAGCCTAACAATTTGCTCTTGTCTCTGAGTGAGTAGTAACAGAAGCAGTCCAAATGAGGAATTCCTGGTGTTCATTCCCAAACAGATTTCTCTAGGCCACTCCTGTAACACATCCCCCTCAATTTCTACAGATTATTATGTTATATGCTAATTTCCATGGTTTCTTTACTCACCTGGAAAACAACGGTATCATTACCAGAATTATTCAACCAGTATGTGACAGCTAAAATTAACACTTGTTCCTTAACTCTGTTTTATTCTACTCCTCTCAAAAAGCAAACTCCTGATGACAGAGATCGTTTAATTTCATTTGTGCACCTGTATACTATTTGTGAGACCCTAATTATTTTCCTTTTTTGGCACACTGGCACAGAAATTTATCACAATCAGTAAGAAAAGAGATGAATACAACAGTCAGTACTTATCTAGATCACTTCTCCCCAAAATGTCCTCACAGCTCTATTTCACTTAAGTTTGGGTATACCACTTAAGACCATGAAGTATTCTGCAAGTGGGAAAACACAAGAAATACCTTAAAATGCCAGCTATGTGTGATTTAAAACAAAAAATATTTAAGATGAGGTTTAAAGTTATAAACATTTATGTACATTATTAGTTGATGTAGATCAACAAAAGAGCACAGTTTTTCCACTGCAAATTAATAGATTATAAAATCAGTATATTTTTCATGAAAGTAATTAAGAAACATGGGGGTAGAAACTAATTCAATCTTTTAAGAATGTTTTGCCTTTAAAACAACTTTCTCTAAGATCACCTAAAATGAAATATAAGTTAACTCTGACTCTATGAGTTCAGTGGAGTTAAATTTAACTTGAAAACATCTTTCATTTCTATAGCTACTTTATTATATTTATACAAGACTGCAAAAAATTAATTGGGTGATTTAAGTGAGTCAACTGTCACATATATTATGAGCTCTGCGTGTGTGTATTATGAAGCAATACTGACTATGAGTTCAGCCTTTTACCAACTTATTTAGCCAAGGTTGCTAGAAGTTACTTAATGAGCATGAATACACAAACTTTCAATAAACCTACAAGAGGAAAAGTGGCCCATGACCTAAAAGAACCCCTCTGTTATGCCAGGGGGATGACAAAGTCTGTTAAGTCACCAGCCCCTCTGTGCTATAGTGGTTCATGTTGCCAAGGCACATGTGGCAAATTTGCAGAGTTGGGGAAGTGAATAAGAGAGGGTCACTTTCTAAAAATTTATCTCACAGAGTGTATAAAGTAAAAAGCCTGGGAGAAATACTTTTTCCAGTTAAAACTTAAGAAGGTATAAATATTTGTAGCATCTAGTGTTTGATCTCTCAGTATCTAAGCTATACCTGGCAATCTGTATTTATGCTCTCAGTTCATAGAATATTAGAGTCAGGAAGAAAGCTTTAAAATCACCCATTGAAGAAGACTTAAAGAGTAGCAATTCAAACATCAGGCAGAGCTGGCTTGCATTCTGGTTTCACAGTTTACAGGCTGTCTGGTATTGAATAAAGTACTTCAAATATTGAATCCCCAGTTTCCCTATCTGTTAAATGAGGATAATAAATAACACTTCCTGAGGAGAGAAACAGAAGATTAAATAAAATAAATCAAAAAGTAATATACCACAATTCCCTCAGAAGCATTGTGTTTCACACTTGTCAGAATTCTGAGTTCTAAGCAACAGAAACTGACTTTGGTTAAATTAATCACAAAAGGAATGTATTGGCAAGGTATCAGTAACTTAGAGAATTAATCAAGAGTTAAGAATGAGACTGGTGGAAAAACAAGGAAAGCAGGTTATGAGCCTGAAGTCTGCTCAGGACACAGGAACTGATACTGCTGGCTACTGGATTCTTGCTGCCTCACCAATAGTCTCTCAAACCTTCCACATTGGCTGGGACAAATCTCTAACTATCTACTTCCTCATTATTAAGAGCTACAGGCAAGAGAATCTTACTAGGTAAACTTGAGACATGTACCTGTATGCTATTGTCTAGAGGATAAATAAGAACCATTGTGCTTCTATATATTGAAAGAGAGGGTCTGTCCCTCATCTTATGATCCTCCACATAGGAACAGAATGGGATATTAGGCATATTACTAGGCTTTAAAGCAAGTCTCAATAAATTTGAAAGATTTAGTGTCAAACAGAATACATTCTTTTACCACAATTTCAATTCCATTAAATTACAACTCAGTAAATAAAGAATGAAATTTAACTACCCTAATATATCTATAAAGCATAAAAAGTAAATCTGAATGTAACTCAGTCAAAAAGAAACTATAGGTTGGTCTAATAGAACTAACTCTCCAACAGTCCCCCTACAGGAACACTAAACTGAACAACTATCCACACAAGAAAGCACTTTAATGAGAATCAAAAATCAAGTGAGTGATCACAATACCTGGTTCTAACGTCATGTCAAAGAAAGAGGCATTGAAGAGGTTAGGAAAGATAGTCTTGAATTGCTGATGTTGTAGAGAGGATCTGTGTACCTCTTGGGGAGAGAGTGAAGTGATGTGGGACTTTGCATTGGAACTCAGTGCAGCCTAGCTACAGTAGAAAACAGCATATGGCAGAACTCAGCCAATGTCCATGGAGGGAGCCTTTAGTCTAGTCCCATCAGGAGAGGAACTGCCCTTCCCAGTGGTTGGAACCAGAGTTCTGGCTAGCCCCACCATCACAGGCCAAAGCACTCTGGGATCCTACATAAACTTGAAAGGCAGCCTGGGCCACAAGGACTGCAATTCCTGGGTAAGTCTTGCTGTGGTGCTGAACTAGGAGGCAGCAGACTTGGGCTGACCTAACGAGACACCAGCCAGGTGGATAAGGGAGGGCTTACATCACCCATCACCCAACTGAGGCAGTGCAGCTCAATAACCTGGGGAAGTCTCCTTCCTTCTGCTGGCAGTAACCAGGCAGTGGTCACCATGGGTCTTGAGCAAGATCCAATGTTGTGCTATCTTTGGGTGTGACCCAACACAGTCTCAGTGTAGTACTCACAGTGGAGCTTTCATCATCCCTCCACCAGAGGGGTACAAGCAAGTGCAGACTGCGAATATTACAATAAATACCTAACTATTCAATGCCCAGCCATCGACAAACATCCAGAAGCATCAGGACCATTCAGGAAATCATAACCTCATCAAACAAACTAAAAAGTCACCATCGATCAATCCAAGAGTGACAGAAAATTCAAAATATACATTTTGAGGAAGCTCAATGAAATTTAAGATAACACAGAGAAGGAATTCCGAATCCTATCAGTTGAATTTAATAAATATACTGAAATAATTTTAAAAACATCCAGAAATTCTGAGCTGAAAAATTCAATTGACATACAGAAGAATGCATCAGAGTCTCCCAATAGGAGAACTGAAAAAGCAGAAGAAAGAATCAGGCTATTTGAAAATACACAGTCAGAAAAAACAAAAGAATAAAAAAGAATGAAGCTCACCTATAAGTTCTAGAAAATATCTCAAAAGGGCAAATTAAGAGTTATTGGCCTTAAAGATGAGAGATCCAGGTATAAATTGTATACAAAGGGATAATAACACACAACTTTTCAAATCTAGAGAAAGATATCAGAATTCAAGTAAAGGTGGGTTGTAGAACACCAAGTAGATTTCATACAAATAAAACTACCTCAAGACTCCCTAAGGTCAAGTATGAAAAAAGAATCCCAAAAGCAGCAATAAAAAAGAAACAAATAACATACAAAGAAGCTCCAATGTGTGTAAAAGCAGACATCTCAGCAGAAACCCGACAGACTAGGAGAGAGTGGCATTACATATTTAAAGTACTGAAGGAAAAAGTCTTTTATACTAGAATAGTATTTCTAGTGAAAATACCCATCAAACATGAAGAAGAAATAATAGACTATCTCAGAAAAACAAAAGCTGAAGGATTTCATCAACACCAGAAGTGCCCTACAAGAAATGCTGAAGGGAACTGTTCAATCTAAAAAGAAAGGCCACTAATGAGCAATAGGAAGTCATGTAAAGGCACAAAACTCACTGGTAAAACTCTAAGTACACAGACACAGAATATTATAACTATTATAACACTGTAATTGTGGCCTGTGAACTATTGATATCTTGAATAGAAAGACTAAGGATAAATCTATCAAAAATAATAAGTATAACTTTTTAAGACATAATAAGATGTAGAAGGAAAAAAAGTTAGAAAGCAGGGGGATTACGTTTAAGTGTAGAATTTTTATTAGTTTTCTCTTTCCTTGTTGTTACTTTGATTGCTTCTATATCCAGTGCTAAGTTGTGATTGCTTTAAAATAATGAGTTCTAAGATGTTATTTTCAAGCCTCCTAGATACCTTGAATCATAAAACCTACAACAGATACACAAAAAATAAAAAACAAGAAATTAAAATAACCAACCAAAGAAAATTAACTTCCCAAAAAGGAATACAGGGAAGAAGGAAGGAAGAAAGAGAAGGGCACATATTAAAAAAAATAATAAAAACATAAAACAAATAACAAAATGGCAATAGTAAGTCTGTACTTAACACTAATAACAATGAATGTAAATGGACTAAATTCTCCAATCACATGACATAAAGAGCCTGAATAATAATAATAAACAAGATCCAATAATCTGTTCCCTAGAAGAAACATACTTCACTTATAAAGACTAACTTAGTCCGAAAATATAGGAACTGAAATATATTGCATGCAAATGGAAACAAAAAAGCAGAAGTAGCTATATTTACATCAGACAAAATAGATTTCAAAACAAAAACTATAAACAGAGATAAAGAAGGTCATTACATAATGATAAAGGGATCAACTTAGCAAGAGGGTATAACAATTATAAATACGTATACACCTAACACTGGAACATTCACACATATTAAGTAAATATTAGTAGAGCTAAAGAGCAAGATAGACCCAAATACAATAATAGCCGGAGACTTCAACACTCCACTTTCAGCATTGGACAGAACCTCTACCCATAAAACCAACAACAACAACAACAACAAAATTGGACTTAATCTGCACTATAGACCAAATGGACCTAATATATATTTACACAATCTTTCATTGAAGAGCTGCAGAATACATGTTCTTCTCCTCAGGGCTCAGATTGTTCTTAAGAATTGATCATATGTTAGAACAAAAAACAGGTCTTAAAAAATTCAAAAATTGAAAAAATATCAAGTGTCTCTTCTTTCCAGTTTTATTCTCAATGGAATAAAACTAGAAATAAATACTAAGAAAAGTGCCGGAAACCATACAAACACATGGAAAATAAACAATGTGCTCTAGAATGATCAGTGGGTTAATGAAGAAATTAAGAATGAAATTTAAAAATTCCTTGGCCGGGCGCGGTGGCTCAAGCCTGTAATCCCAGCACTTTGGGAGGCCGAGGCGGGTGGATCACGAGGTCAAGAGATCAAGACCATCCTGGTCAACATGGTGAAACCCCATCTCTACTAAAAATACAAAAATTCAGTTGGGCATGGTGGCGTGTGCCTGTAATCCCAGCTACTCAGGAGGCTGAGGCAGGAGAATTGCCTGAACCCAGGAGGCGGAGGTTGCGGTGAGCCAAGATCGCGCCATTGCACTCCAGCCTGGGTAACGAGCGAAACTCCGTCTCAAAAAAAAAAAAAAAAAAAAAATTCTTTGAAACAAACAAAAATGGAAACACAATATATCAAACCCTATGGAATGCAGCAAAAGCAATACTAAGAAGAAAGCTTACAGCAATAAGCACTCCACATCAAAAAAAGCAGAAAAACCTCAAATTAACAACCTAATGATGCATCTTAAAGAATCAGAAAACAAAAGGCAAACCAAAGTCATTATTAGTAGGAGAAAAGAAATAATAAAGATTAAAGCAGAAATAAATGAAATGGAAACAAAACAATACAAAATATCAATTAAACAAAAGGGTGGTTTATTTAAAAAAAAATGAAATTGACAAATAGTTGGCCAAAGACATAAAGAGAGAAGATCCAAATAAATAAAATTAGAGATAAAAAGGAGATATTACAGCTGATACTGGAGTTCAGAGAATAATTAGAGACTACTATGAGCAACTACATGCCAGTAAATTGAAAAACCTAGAAGAAATAGATTAAATCTTAGACACATACAATCTACCAAGGCCAAATCAAGAAATCCAAAATCTAAACAGACCAATGACAAGTATTGAGTTCAACTCCATAATAAAAAGTGTCCCAGCAGAGAAAAGTCAGAGACCAATGCCTTCAACTGCTAAATTTCATCAAAAATTTAAAGAACTAATACTAATCTAATCTTATTCAATCAGTTCCAAAAAACAGAGAAGCAAATACTTCCTTACTCATTCTATGAGGCCAGTATTATCCTGATACCAAAACCAGACAAAGAGACATTAAAATAAGAAAACTACAAGCCAATATCCCAGAGAAACACTGATGCAAAAGTCCTCAACAAAATACTCACAAACCAAATTCAACAGGATATTTAAAAGATAATTCATCATGACCAAGAGGGATTTGTGCCAGCCATGCAAGAATGATTCAGCATATGCAAATAAATCAATGTGATATATCATATCAAAAGAATGAAGGACAAAAACAGGCAATCATTTCGATTGATGGTTAAAAGCATTAGATAAAATTAAACCTCCCTTCATAATAAAAGCCCTCAAAAACTGAGGTATAGAAGAACAGATAGCAACACAATAAATGTGCAAAAACTGAAAACTTTTTCCCTAAGATCTGGAACAAGAAGAAAATATCCACTTTCACTATTACTCAGCATAGTACTGGAAGTTCTAGTTACAGCACTCAGACAAGAGAAAGATATAAAGGGCATCTAAATTGAAAAGAAGTAAGTCAAGTTATCTTTGCAGATGATATGGTCTTATAACTGAAAAATACCTAAAGACTCCACCAAAAACTATTAGAACCAATAAACAAATTCAGCAGTGTTGAGGGATACAAAAATCAACATACAAAAATCAATAGTATTTACATATTACAACAGTGAACAATCTGAAAAAGAAATCAAAAAAGTAATCCCACTTACAATAGCTACAAATAAAATAACATACCTAGAAATAACTAAAGAATTGAAAGATATCTACAATGCAAATTATAAAACACTGATGCAAGAAATTGAGGAGAACACAATAAATGAAATGATACTCTGTGCTCATGGATTAGAAGAATCAATATTGTTAAAATGTCTGCACTATTCAAGTAATCTAAAGATTCAATGTGATAATTATTAAAATACCAATACATTCTTCACAGGAACAGCGAAAAATCACTTCAAAATTCATGTGGAACTACAAAAGGCCCAGAATAGCCAAAGTCTTTTTGAGCAAAAAGAACCAAATGAAAGGTAGTGAAGCACATTCTTTAACTTTATTCTATAGAGCTATAGTAATCAAAACAGCATGGTACTGGCATAAAAAGAGACATGTAGACCAAAGAAACAGAACAGAGAAATCAGAAACTAATCCATATAGCTATGTTGAACTTATTTTTGACAAAATTGCCAAGAACATACATTGAAGAAAGACAGTCTCTTAAATAAATTGTGCTGGGAAAACTGGATATCTATAGGCAGAAGAATGAAGCTAGAATCCTATTTTTTATCATATACAATAATCAAATCAAAATGTATTAAAAAGTTAAGTGTAAGACTCCAGATTATAAAACTATTAAAAGAAAACATTCGGAAAACTCTACAAGACATTGGTCTGGGCAAAGGTTTCTTGAATAATACCTCAAAAACAGTGATAACCATAGCAAAAGTGGACAAATGAGATCACATCAAGTTAAAAAGCTTCTGCACAGAAAAAAAAAATTAACAAAGGGAAGAGAAAATCCACAGAATGGGAGAAAAATTTTCAAACTATCCATCTGTCAAGGGATTTATAACCAGAATATATAAGGAGCTCAAACAACTCAACAGGAAAAAAAAATCTAATAACCCAATTTAAAAATGAACAAAATGTCCAAACAGTCATTTCTCAAGAGAAGACATATGTCAAATAGGTATGTAAAAATACGCTCAACATTACTGATCATCAAATAAATGCAAATCAAATATCATCGCACCCACTTAAAATGGCTTTTATCCAGAAGAAAGGCAATAATGAATGTTGGCAAGGATGTGGAGAAAAGGGAATCCTCAAACACCATTGGTGAGAATGTACATGAGTTTAGCCATTATGGTGAACAGTATGGAGGTTCTTCAAAAAACTAAAGATAGAACAAGTTAATGATCCAGTAATTCCCCTACTGAATATTTATCCAAAGGAAATGAAATCAGTGTGTTGAAGAGATTTCTGTACTCCCATATTTATTGCTGCACTATTCACAATATTCAAATTTAGAAGCAACCTAAGTTTCCATCAACAGGCAAATGGATATGAAAATATGGTACATATACACAATGAAGTATAATTCAGCCTTAAAAAATAGGATCCTGTCATTCGCCATGACATGGATGATTTTGGAGTACATTATGTTAAATGAAATAAGCCAGGCACCAAAAGACAAACTTCACATGTTCTACCTTATTCTTGGTAGCTGAAACTTAAAACAATTGAATTCATGGTAATAGAGAGTAGAATAATAGTTACCAGAAGTTAGGAAGGGTGGTAGGTAAGGGGTAGTGGGAATGAGTACAAAAGCATAGTAAGAATAAATAAGATCTAGTATTTGATAGCACAATACGGTGACTATAGTCAACAATTTCTACATTTTTAAATATTATAAGAGTATAACTGGAATGTTTGTAACACAACGAAGTGCAAAATACTTGAGGTAATGATACTCCATTTACCCTGATGTGATTATTATCCATTGTATGGCTTTATCGAAATGTCTCATGGTGCCCATAAACATATATACCTACTATGCATTTTTAAAAATGAAATTAAAAAATAGAAAACAAGTGATAAGTTAAGACACCTCAAAAAAAATAAACCATAAGAATGATAAAATACTTAGATAAGAATGAAAATATCAAAGCAAGGAATAAAGCAGAATTGATATTTTGAGGGAATTTATAGCTTTAAATTTAAAGCTATAACTATAATTTTAATAATATTTAAATTTATAGCTTATTTTTCAAAACAGATAAATGCCAAAAATTAATGATATAATTATGTTAAAAATTATATTTATTTTTTAAAGTTATAGCTATAATTTTAATAAAATTTAAATTTTGAAACAGATAAATGCTAAAAATTAATGATGTAATTGTTAGGTTAAAACAATAATAGAATGAATATATTAATGCCAATTAATGAACAGAAAACAGATATAATAGGAAATATAAATAAACCAAAAGTTGGTTACATTGAAATAAAAAAGACAAACATCTGATAACTTAATCAAAAAGATGAAGAAATCTCCTGAATAAAAAATTTGAGGAATTAAAATGTGGGTATATCACAAACATAACAGGGATTTTTAAAGTTTGAAAGCAAAAGAAAAGACACAAAAATAACAAATTTGAATTTAGATAAAAATTTTTCTAAAAATAAATACCATATCAAACTTAACACAAGACACAAATTGAGAACCTATATTTATCTTGTGTATACTAAAGAGAATGAATGAGGGGTTGAAAATCTTCCTAAAAAGAAAACATCACACGAAGATTATTTAGTTGATTTACAAGGAGCAGCCATTCTATTGTATTGCAATTCTAGAATATGGAAAAAGAGGGACTATTTCTCAACTCATTCTACAAGGTCAGTAGTATTCCCCCAGTATCAAAACCACACAAACACAATAGAAAAGATAATTGTGGGTAAGTCTCACTCACAAAAAGATTCAAGTTTTTGTTAAAAATACTACCATACTAAATTTAACAAGTTAGAAAAATAAAAGCACATATAACCAAGTTAGGATTTAACACAAACTTGAAGGCAGTTTAAATCAGAAAATCAATAAATACCATTCACCAAATAAACAGAATAAATTTTGAAATGTTTTATGTTATATGAAGAAATAATTTATAAATTTTTTTCATCTATCTTTGTTTAGGTCTTTTAACATTTTTCTCAGCAATACTTTTTTGGTCTTCAGTGTACAGGTCTTTCACATAGCTTTTCAGATGTACCCATAAGCATTTTATATATATTTTTTCTTATTATACTTTAAGTTCTGGGGTACATGTACAGAACATGCAGGTTTGCTACATAGGTAACTTCATGATAATACCTCTTACCAAACAGTAGCAAGAAAGGACTTCCTTAGTCTTAAAATGTATGTCTGCCAAAAATGAGACATCTTTCAGTATGGAGAAGCATTAGAAGAGTTCTTTTTAGAATCAATACAAGCATTGATTCTAAACTTTATAGAGCATGATTCTTTCTACGCTTTAGCAAAGAAACTGGTGGCATTTTGTCCCTGTCTAGAGATCTGTGGAAATTTGAACTTGGGAAGAATAACTTATGGTATCTTGCAGAAGAAACTTCTAAGCAGCAAAGCATTCAAGCCATGACTTTGGTGCTCTTAAAAGCAAATATTAATTGCCAAGACACCAGGGATAATGTCTCTAAGGCATGTCAGAGGTCTTCACAGCATCTCCTCCCATCACAGGTCTATAGGCCTAGGAGGAAAAAATGGTTTCATGGGCCAGACCCAGGGTCTTGCTGCTTTATATAGCCTCAGGACTTGATGCCCTGTGTCCCATCCATGGCTAAATGGGGCCAATGTACAGCTCAGGCTGTTGCTTCAGAGGGTGCAGGCCCTAAGCCTTGGTGACTTACAAGTGGTGTTGGGCCCGTGGGTACACAGAAGTCAAGAACTGAGATTTGGGAACCTCCTCCAAGATTTCAGAGGATGTATGGAAATGGCTAAATGTTCAGGAAGAGGTATGTTGCACAGGTGGAGCCCTCAGGAAGAACCTCTGCTAGGACAGTGCAGGAGGAAAATGTGGGGTAGGAGCCCCCACACAGAGTCCCCACTGGTGCACTGCCTAGTGGAGCTGTGAGAAGAGGGTCACAATTCTTCAGACCTCAGAATAATAGATTCACCAACAGCATGCAGTGTGTACCTGGAAAAACCACAGACACTTAATGCTAGCTTGTGAAACCAGCCAGGAGCGGGGGCTATAGCCTGCAAAGCCACAGTGGTGAAGCTTCTCAAGGCTGTGGAGCCCAGCTCTTACATCAGTGTAACCTTGATGTGAGACATGGAGTCAAAGGAGACCATTTTGGATCTTTAAGATTTAACTGCCCTACTGGATTTTGGACTTGCATGGGGCCTGTGGCCCCTTTGTTCTGATCCATTTCTTCCATTTGGAACAGGTGTATTTACTCAATACCTGTACCCTAATTGTATTTAGGAAGTAAATAACTTCCTTTTGATTTTACGGGCTTTGGACTTGGACTTTCGAGTTAATGCTGAAATGAGTTTTTAAGACATTGGGGGACTGCTGGAAGGGCATAATTGTGTTTGGAATTGTGAGGACATGAGATTTGGGAGGGGCAAGGGGTGGAACTGATATGGTTTGACTGTGTCCCCAACCAGATCTCATCTTGAATTGTAGCTTTCATAATCCCCACATGTCATGGGAGGGACCAAGTGGGAGGTAATTGAACCATGGGGGTGGGGTTCCCTGTGCTGTTCTCATGATAATAAATAAGTCTCATGAGATACGATGGCTTTCTAAAGGGCGGTTCCCCTGCACATGCTCTGTTGTTTGCTGCCATGTAAGACATGCCTTTCTCCTCCTTTGCCTTCTGCCATGATTGTGAGGCCTCCCTAGCCATGTGGAACTCTGAGTCCATTAAAGCCTCTTTTTCTTCGTAGATTACCCAGTCTCAGGTATTTCTTCATAGCAGTATGAAAATGGACTAATACATCCAAAGACAAATAATAAGAAATCATAAGGGTGTTTAGGAAGAGAGCTAGTTATAAGATCAACAGGCAAAAATCAATATATGTCCTCAGTAGGAAATATAATTTTAAAAGGTGACATTTTCATAGCAGCAATGAAGACCATATAAAACCTGAGAATAAATCTAATGAAAGATATGCAGTACCTACATGCAGAAAATTATAAAAATCTGCCAAAGAAATGTAAAAAAAAAAAAAACTTGGAGAGAGACATGAGTTTTGGGATAAGGAGACTTAAAACTGTAAAGACATTAATGCTTGCCAAATCTAGAGTGGAGTCAAGTGGAACTTGACAGGCTAATAAAAGTTTATGTGAAAGAGCAAAGGATTAAGAATAACCAAGACAATTTGAAACAAAAGAAAATCAGCAAAATACCCCACAGATATTTGATGTATTATTTTGAAACTATAAAGTAGGACACTGAGTGGAGCAGAGAAAGAAAAGTGGGGCAGAAAATGTATTTACCACTGAAATGGAATTAAATGAAGACAGACCCAATATTATGAAACATTCATATATGACAAACGTGTTGCAGGTCAGTAGAGAAAGGGACTCATCAGTAAATGGTACATGGCTGTCATTATCCAGAATGGAAAACAATTTTTTAAAAATCTAGATAGGTATGAAATTCAATGTGGAAAACAGCATTAAGTTGAAAATACAGGAGAATGTCTCGCTGACCTTTGGTTAAGGAAGGCTTTTTACATAAAACACAAAAATCACTAATCAAAATAATATGATAAACTTAACTACATTAAAATTAAGAACATATGTTCAGCAAATGATATATCAATGAAAGAAAGATTTTAAAAAAACTAGCCACAAACCAAGAGAGCATATTGTACATATATTCTTAACAGAGTTAAAATTAAGTATTCATAAAGAACTCCCACAAATTAATAATAAAAACAAATAAGTTAATAGGTAAACTGAAACAAATATATATTTCATGGATAAGGAGTTGCCAAATATACAAGATGCTTAATCTCATTTGCAATCAGAGAAATAAATATTAAGACCAAAATGAGAAATTTTGTATATGATAGACTGGCAAAAATTAAGAGGTCTGACTACATCTAGTGTTGGAGTGAGCCATACATTGCTTTTGAAAGTATAAGTTTGTATAACTGCATTGGTAAATTGTATATCACTTATCTTCCAAAGTTTGAGCACTGTATACACTATAACTCAGAGATTCCACTCCTAGGTATACATCCTAGAAAAACTCTATTAAAATGACTGCAAGATATATAAAATGTTTATAGCAGTACTGTTTGTATTATCAAAAAACTGAAAGTCACCCAGAGTCTAACAGGAAAATAGATGAAAAATTATAGTGCAGTCACATATTTGAATATTGCATGAGTGAAAATGAAAAAAATTCAACTGTATGTAATAACATATACAGACCACAGAAGCATATGTTGAATAAAAATAAGACCCAGAAGACTACACACAATATAATTGACCCAATAGTCCCATAGACAGCTTTTTGGAAAAACATAGAAGTTGACCCCTATGGTCTTAAAGCTTGAATCTTAGATTTGTTTGATCTGAGTTTCTTCCTTAGGAAATGACCTTCAGGCATCTCAAAGTACCAAAGAACTGAAACTCACCAGAGCGCCACATCCAGATAATGAGATGCCAGATCCCTCATTCATCATGATTGCTTCCTTGTCCCTTCCTAGTTCTTGTTTCTTGCACATTGTTGCATTGCTCCCTGCTGTATAAACCTGTAGTTTTAGTCAGTCAGGGAGGTGGATTTGAGACTGAGCTCCCATCTCCTCAGCTGTAGCACCCAATTAAAGCCTTCCTTATTGGCAATAATTGGTATCTCAGTGAATGGTTTTCTGTGTGGCAAACAGCAGGACCTAGACTGAACCTACTTTTTCAGTAACAATATTATGTGTGTAGAAATGTAAAACAGGCTCAACTAAACATATAGCTACTTTAGACATACATACATATGTAATAACACTATTTTTTAAAGAGGATAAAGAAGCTGGGCATGGTGGCCCATGTGTATAAATTTGAAAGGCCAAGACAGGAGGATTTCTTGAGGCCAGGAATGAAGACCAGCCTGGGCAACAGTCTGATATCCTGTCTCTACAATTTTTTTTTTAATTGGCTGGTTTGGGTGGTGTGTACCTGTAATCCCAGCTATTCCAGAGGCTGAGGTTGGAGAATCACTTGAATCCAGGAATTGGGGGTTAAAATGAGCTATGGTCATGTTTCTGCACTTTGGCTTAGGTAACAAATCAAGAACCTGTCTCTAAAAAAAAAAAAAAAAATAAGTCAAAAGGAAGAAGAAACAAAAACGTCACAGGGAATGTGGGTAAAGTGTAGAGACTGTGAAAGAGACCTAGGTATATGTAAGGTACAATTTTAAAACCCTCACTGGTATTTTTCTAAATTAAACAGTATTACCCAGTAAAAAAATGTTTTTTAGTCAAATAATATTCTTTTATAATATATTCTTCTCATTCACACCAATGTCCTCTTCTCACTCTTCTTCCGGCTACAGCTGCATCTAGAAGCTGAGGCAGAGACAAGGTGAACCTAACCATAAGTGGTAAAAAATAATTTAAAAAGACACAAATACTTCAAATAGAGTTAGCAAATAAACCATCCCACATTTGGCTGACTTTTGGTGAATTATTCTAGAACTAGGGAAGAGCAAAAGCAGAGATTACAGTCTGGAGGCTATTTCAATGTTACAGGTAAGAGATGATGGTGGCCTGGAGTAGAATACAAAGGTAAACATGGAGGAAAATGAACAGATTCAAGAAGTATTTTGTAATTGTCATCATCTCTGTCCTTAGAGTCACAGCAATTGCAGTAATAATAGTAGAAACATTCTAAGCATAGTGATCATCCAATCCAACTGACAGTATCTCCGGATGCCAACCGAGAGGTGAACAGGCAATGGCGTCACTCCATCCCAAGGTAATTACATCATTTGGTCATCAGCTACTGTACTCACCGCCTAAAAGGTGATGTGATCTCAAAGCTTATTCTGCATGTTTTCTTTATTTCATTTAACTGACTTTGCTGACCCTGATCCAGTTCTTATTTCTCCACTCAATTCTGAAACTTTTAAATCTTCTCCTTTGCAGTCAGCCTACTCTCGCTCTCCTACCATTGTTCAGAATGTTCCCTTTATTTTAACAGCTTTATTAAGGTCCAATTGTTATGCTCAAAAAGCTGCACATAATTAATAAATACAATTTGATAGATTTTAACATGGGGTGTTTTTCCATTTACTTGGTTTTCTCTAATTTCCTATAGCATTTTTTGTAGTTTTCAATCTATACGCCTTTCACTTCTTTAAGTTTATGCCTAAGTATTTCATTATTTATGATGCTATTATAAATGGAATTATAAACCATAAGTAAAATTTTAAGTCCCCCAACTGACTGAATGGACCCTTCCTCTTGGCCAAGAAAATTCCAAAAAAATCTGAAAAAGTGGTTCAGGCCATGATGGGAAGGGGGTTCAGTTATGCCTCATTATACTCCCATTCCTTCAGATTTCAGGCACAACTGACCAACATTAACATTAAAACAGAGATCTTTACACTGACGAAATTGATTCTTTGTAGCAATGATACCAAATTCCAACCTGACTCTAGCAGAGCATCACATGACAAATAGCAGGCCCTAAAGGAAATTGAAGTATTTAATTTCAAAATATATTTATTTGACATATGTTGATTGGCCTAGCAAAGCTGTCTCTTGTGGAGAAAATTTACATTCTGTAAAGAATTGCCTTTCCCTTCCAGGTCTTTTTCTGAGCCTGAGCAGATTAGTTGAGAATCTAATGCCTTTAAAAGAACTGAATTAGGAAATATTTACCATCTATTGCATCTAGGGGTGGCTGCCTTTGAGACTTCATCTACATAATAAGAACCTTCATCTCTACAACCACTCTTAACCCAGACACTCCTTTTTATTGATTCCAGGTCTTTAAATAATGACTCCTTCAACCATTTGCCAATCAGAAAATCTTTGAATCCACCTGTGACCTGGAAGTCCCTGTTTTGAGTCGTTTCACCTTTCTGGATCAAACCAATATATACTCTACCTGTATGGACTGATGTCTTATGTCTCCATGAAACATAAAATTAAGCTGTAACCCAACCTCCTTGGGCATATGTTTTCAGGAACTCTTGAGACTGTATCTTGGGCCTTGTTCACTCATATTTGGCTCAAAATAAATCTCTTTAGATATTTTACAGAGTTTGGCTTTTTCATCAATATAATCATTTTCTTAATTTCCTTTTCAGAGAGTTTAATGTCAGTATATAGAAATGCAAATAATTTTTGTATGTTGATTTTCTTTCCTGTAAGTTTAACTTGAACAGCATCCAAATTATTGGTGTGTAATTTGTTAATTGGAATCTCTTGTGATCTTTTTTATTTCTATGACATTAGTTGCAATGTCTCTTCTTTCAGTTCTGATTTTTTTTTGAGTCTTCTCTCTTTTATAGCTAATCTAACTAAAGGTTTGAAGATTTTATCTTTTTAGAAAAAACAATTCCATTAATGTTTTCTATTGTTTTTCTTTCATCTATTTCACTTATTTTTGTTCTAATCTATACTGTTTCATTTCTTATGCTAACTTTGGGCTTAGTTCATTTTTCTTTTTCTAATTTCTTGAGTTATAGAGTTACATTCTGTATTTGAGATCCTTCTTATTTTCTAATGTAGGTATTTCTTGCCACAAAGTTCCCTCTTTAGTACTGTCTTTTTTGTGTCCCACAATTTTGGTATATTGTGTTTTTGTTTTCATTTGTCTCAGGATATTTCATCTCTGTTTTGATTTCTTGTTTGACTTATTGGATTTTCAGAAGTGTATTATTTAATTTCCACATATTTGTGAATTTTCCAATACCTCTGCTACTACTGATTTCTAGTTTTATTTCACTGTGGTTGAAAATGTACTCGGAATGATTTAAATACTCTTAAACTTGTTAACACTTATTTATTTAGTGACCTAACATCTATTCCATCCTACAGAGTCTTTTATGTGTGCTTGAAAAGAATGTGTATTCTGCTGTTGTTGGATGGAATATTACCTATATTTCTGAAAGGTTCACTTGAGCTACAGTTTTGTTCAAGTCCATTTAGTTTACTTATTGCTTTTTTCTCAGTATGTTCTATTAATTACTGGAAAAGGAATATTAAAGTCTCTAACCACTATCTATTGCTAACTATTTCTTCCATCTGCCAGTGTTTGCTTTACATAGTTAGGTGCAACAGCTTCCTGATCATTTGATTCTTTTATCACTACATAATGTTATTCTTCATCTTCTGTGACTTTTTTAACTTAAAGTGTATTTTGTCTTGTATAAATATGGCCACACCTACAGCTGATCTCTTTTGTTTATCATTTACACTGAATATCTTTTTTCAATCTTTTCCTTTTAAGCCTACCTGTGTTCTAAAATCTAAAGTGTGTCTCTTATAGACCGCATATAATTGGGTTTTGTTTTTTAAAATCCATTCAGTTTCAGCTACTATGTATCTTTAACTAGGCAGCTTAATCTGTTTACATTTAAAGTAATTATTAATACAGAAGGACTATTGCCATTTTGTTAATTTTTTAGGTGTCCTGTAGTTCTTTCATTTTTCTTTTCTTCTCTTGCTGTTTTCCTTTGTGTTTCATAGCTGACTTTTTAGTGATAGACTTTGATTCCTTTCTCTATTTTCTTTCCTTTTTTTTTTTTT
>NW_016107357.1:2468001-2481961 GCF_001604975.1 Cebus imitator
AAAAAAAAAAAAAAAAAGAAGCTTCAAAGCACTTCACAAAGTCAAACTTGAACCAAAAAAAAAAAAGTCATGGTCACTGGTTGCTAGTCTGCTGCTGGCCTGATCACTACAGCTGTCTGAATCCTGGCAAAACCATTATATCTGAGAAATATGCTCAGCAGATTGATGAGATGAACCAAAAACTGCAATGCTCGCAGCTGGCATTAGTCAACAGAAAGGGCTCAATTCTCCTTCATGACAATGTTGGACTGCAGATGGCACAACCAACATTTCAGAAGTTGAATGAATTGGGCCATGAAGTTCTGTGCCACTTGCCATATTCACCTGACCTCTTGTCAACCAACTACCACTTCTTCAAGCATCTCTACAACATTTTGCAGGAAAAACATTTCCACAACCAGCAGGATGCAGAAAATGCTTTCCAAGAGCTCATCAAATCTCGAAGCATGAATTTTTATGCTACAGTAGTAAACAAACTTATTTCTCATTGGCAAAAATGTGTTGATTTTGTAATGGTTCCTATTTTGATTAATAAAGATATGTTTGAGCCTACTTTTAATGATTTAGAATTTGCAGTCCAAAACCACAATTACTTTTGTACCAACCTAATATAATCACATACAAAAGCTTTACGCTTTAGCAACACCTTACGTTATAAATAAAACAATTTACATTTTTTAACAAAATGTATTTGTTAACAAATTTTGTATTTATATTCTTAATACTTTTGCTTTTTGCCTTTATACTAAATTAAAGTGATTTACATACCGACATTATAATATTCTGATATTCTATATTTGTCTATATATTTATCTTTACTGTTTTATATTTTCTTATGTTTCTGTGTTGCTATTTCACATCCTTTCATTTCAACTTGAATAATCCCCTTTTGTATTTCTTATAAGACAGTGATAGTAGTGAGGAACTCTCATGTTTTGTTGGCCTCAAAAAGTCTATATTTTCCTCATTTTGGAAGGATAGTTTTATTGAATTGAATATGGTATTCTGTTTTATAGATTTTTGTTTGTTTTTTCTTTTAGCTACTTGCATATATCATCCCACTCTTTTCTGTCCTGCAAGGCTTCTGTTGGTAAATCTGCTACTACTCTTGAGGGTATATTCATTGGACATGGCAAGTCACGTTTCTCTTGTTCCCTTAATAATTCTTTGTCTTTGTATTTTGATAATTTGATTCCTACATGTCTCTGTGTATACTTCTTTGAGTTCATTATTTTTTGCATTCTTTGGGCTTCATGAATCTGGATGTCTATTTACATTTCCAGATTTTGGAAGTTTTCAGGCATTATTTCTTTTTTTGTTTGTTGGTTTTTTTTTTTCCCATTTATTTATTTTATTGTATTTTAGGATTTGGGGTACATGTGAAGAACATGCAAAATTGTTGCATAGGAACACACATGGCAGTGTGATTTGCTGCCTTCCTCCCCATCACCTACATGTGGCATTTCTCCCCCTGCTATCCCCCCCCAGCTCCCCACCCCCCACCCTCCCTCCCCTATGTCCCCCCAACTGACCCCAGTGTGTAGTGCTCCCCTCCCTTTGTCCATGCGCTCTCATCGTTCAACACCCGCCTATGAGTGAGAACATGCGGTGTTTGATCTTCTGCTCCTCTGTCAGTTTGCTGAGAATGATGGTTTCCAGGTTCATCCATGTCCCCACAAAGGACCCAAACTCATCGTTTTTGATGGCTGCATAATATTCCATGGTGTATATGTGCCACATTTTCCCTATCCAGTCTATCGTCGATGGGCATTTGGGTTGGTTCCAGGTCCTTGCTATTGTAAACAGTGCTGCAATGAACATTCGTGTACACGTGTCCTTATAGTAGAACGATTTGTAATCCTTTGGATATATACCCAGTAATGGGATTGCTGGGTCAAATGGAATTTCTATTTCTAGGTCCTTGAGGAATCGCCACACTGTCTTCCACAATGGTTGAACTAATTTACACTCCCACCAACAGTGTAAAAGTGTTCCTACTTCTCCACATCCTCTCCAGCATCTGCTGTCTCCAGATTTTTTAATGTTTGCCATTCTTACCGGCGTGAGATGGTATCTCAATGTAGTTTTGATTTGCATTTCTCTTATGACCAGTGATGATGAGCATTTTTTCATATGTTTGTTGGCCTCACGTATGTCTTCTTTTGTAAAGTGTCTGTTCATATCCTTTGCCCACTTTTGAATGGGCTTGTTAGTTTTTTTCTTGTAAATCTGCTTTAGTTCTTTGTAAATTTTGGATATCAGCCCTTTGTCAGATGGGTAAACTGCAAAAATTTTTTCCCAATCTGTTGGTTGCCGATTCACTCTAATGATGGTTTCTTTTGCTGTGCAGAAGCTGTGGAGTTTGATTAGGTCCCATTTGTCTATTTTGGCTTTTGTTGTCAATGCTTTTGGTGTTTTGGTCATGAAGTCCTTGCCTACACCTACGTCCTGAATGGTTTTGCCTAGATTTTCTTCTAGGGTTTTTATGGTGTTAGGTCTTATGTTTAAGTCTTTAATCCATCTGGAGTTAATTTTAGTGTAAGGTGTCAGGAAGGGGTCCAGTTTCTGCTTTCTGCACATGGCTAGCCAGCTTTCCCAACACCATTTATTGAACAGGGAATCCTTTCCCCATTGCTTGTTTTTGTCTGGTTTGTCAAAGATCAGATGGTTGTAGATATGTTGTGTTGCCTCCGAGACCTCTGTTCTGTTCCATTGGTCTATATCTCTGTTTTGGTACCAGTACCATGCTGTTGTTTGTCTGATTTTATTTCCTAGATCTCTTGCTAAACATGTCAACTTTTTAAAAATAAACTTTGTTCTTTCTCTCTTCTTTTTCTGGGTCCCCCAAAATACATACTGTTTCTCTTTATAGTTTCTTATAAGTCCCTTAGGTTTTCTTTACTCTTTTGCATTTCATTATCTATTTTTGATTCTCTGACAGATAATTTTAAATGATTTGTCTTTGGGTTTACTGATTCTTTCATTTCATGATCTTTGCTTTTGAAGCTATTTAATTTTTCAATTCAGTTTTTGTATTCTTTAGCTGTTAAATTTCTGTTTGGTTTTCTATTTATGGTTTTTATCTCCTTGTTAATATCCTCATTTTGTTCATGTGTTGGTTTCCCGATTTTGTTTAGTTGTCTGTCTATATTCTTTTGTAACTTACTGAGCTTATTTAAGATGATTATTTTTAATTCTTTGTTAGGCTATTCATAGATCTCCACTTCTCAAAAGATGCTGACTGAAGATTTCTTTTGTTTCTTTAGTCCTAGTACATTTCCCTGTTTCTTCATGATTCTTGTAGCTTTGCCTTGGTATTTGCACATTAGAATTATCAGCCATGTTTCCCAGTGTTTGTAGACTGATTTAGATGGAATAAGACTTTCATCAACTAGATTTTATTGCTAGAGATTCTGGGAGCCTCTTAAACTGTTTCTATAGATTTTCATGTACTCTGCCTCTTCCTTCCTACTGTGGGAAACTTCTCAGTTCTGTACTTTCTCTCAATCTCACAGAGCTGTATCAGTCATAGCAAGAAGCTCCCGCTTTTCTTTGTTCTTAACTTCCAACGGCATCTGAGCTATGGCAGATTCATAAACACTACATATGAGATAAGACATATAAGATTCTTTGACAGCACACCAAAAGAAGAGTGACATGAAGGCTCACTATTTCTCCTCAAAAGAGAAGTCATGGGCCAAGTGAGCTCTCTTGACACTGAGCTGTGCTGTCCTGTGGGAGGGACTAGCATGGGTAAAGTGAAACTGTTCTTCTTACTCATTTTGATGGGTTTTCAGCTTTGTGCTCATCTGGAATACTGTAACTTTTAACTATATTCTAAACCTCTTATAAAGGAATTTTGTTTAGTATTTTGTTATGGGGGAATGAGTTCTTGGACTTCTTATTCCATGATCTTGCTGGTGTTAACTCCAGAATATCCTTTATCTCTTTGCTTCAACTCAATAATACTCAACCTGATTGCATATATGAATTGTCTGGGGAAATTTAAAATACTAATGCCTGCATTTGATTCATAGATGTTATAGTTAAATATATTTGGGGTGGGATCCAGGCATTGGGTTTTGGCTAAAGCACACTACAAACTTCCAATGAGCAACCATAAGTGGTAGCTATTCTCTTAACTTAAAACTAGACTTCTATTGAAACCTTTAAATTGAGGATTATTGATCCTTTCATGCTTTTATGTATCTCAGGGTTGTGTTCTTGACCTTCTTGCTTTCCATTGCCTCCTTGAAACCAGTACTTTCTTATCAAAAACATTTGTGCTCCCATGAGGCTCACCACATCAAAGATTTCTTAAACATGACATTAAAAGCATAATCCATGAAAGAAACAAAAATGATAATCTATACTTTATCAAAACTTAAAATATCTGATTCTCAAAGGTGCAGTGAAGTACATAAAAAGACAAGACACAAATGAGGACAGAATATTTGCAAATCAACTATCTAATAAAAGTCTTAGTTCAGAATCTATAAAGATCTCTCAAAATTGAGTAACAAAAAGAAATATGACCCAGCTGTTTGAATGGGCAAAGGATTTTAACAAATATCTCACCAAAGAAGACATATACTTGCCAAGTAAAATTATAAAAATATGCTAAACATAATTATTCATTAGGAAAATGTAAATCAGAACCTTCCTGAGATACTACTACATACCTATTAAAATGGCTGAAATTAAAAAGACTGACCATACCAAGTATTGGTCGGGAAAAGGAAGAACCTGTAGAAATGTAAAATGGTACAGTCCCCTTGGATAACAGTTTGGCAGTTTTTTAAAGAAACTAAAACCTACACTTACATATAATCTAGCCATTTTATTCCTAAATGTTTAACCAAGAGAAAAGAAGAAATACATTCAGGCAGGCTGGCATAAGATGTTAATACCCAAAACTGGAAACAATTATTTGCTCACAAGTAGGTGAATGAGTGAACAAATTATGAATGATCCATACATTTAAATATTAATTAGTAATAAGAGGGAATGACACATGCAACAAACAACATGGATATGTGCAACAACATGGATAAATTATTGATACACACAACAACATGGATAAATCTCTAACTAAGGTGAGTGAAAATAACCAGAAATAAAAAAGAATAGATAATGAATGATTCATTTATATAAAGCTAGAGGAAATGCAAAGTAATCTATAGTGACAGAAAGCAGAGCAGTGATAGCCTGGAAAGCGTGGGACAGGAGAGAAAGGATAAAGAAATCATATAAGGGTATAAGGCAACATTTGGAGATAATGAATACATTGTGTTCACTATCTTGCTTGTGGTGATGGCTTCACAGGTTTATATACATGACAAAACTTATAAAATTGCACTTTTAATCTCTTCAGTTTACGGCATTTTTACTATACTTCGATGATGCTGTTGAAAATAATTGAGAAGGAGGGCAAGATGGCCAACTAGACACAACCAAGTGGTCTCCCATCCAAGTACTAAGCAGGCCCAACCCTGCTTAGCTTCCAAGATCAGGCGCATTCAGGGTGGTATGGCCACAGACAACACAACCAAGTGGAATAGCTCTCACTGAGGGACTGAAACAAGTAGTGTACTCCTAACAGATCTTCAGAGGGAAGGGCCTGAGAGTGGGTAGAAGGAAGACAGAAGCTGAGCTGAAGCGGGGAGAAAGCTGGAAACCCTGCATGGGTCTACCACACATGAGGACTCATTCCCAGTCCCCAGTGGCTCCAGGAGAATGAATGAGTTGAACTGGCAAGGAGAAACCTCTGTCTCACAATGGGCTTCTTGTATACCAGCAGGAGAAGACCCCTTGACCACCACAGACACTCAAGTTGGCAGGGAGCTGCTTAGTGAAGTGGTGGGGCAGGAAGCCAGCAGATGTAGGGCCCAGAGGGTTTGGTGTGGGTTTGGTGAATGCCCACAGAGAGAGAGAGGCACCCTGGCACCTGCTAGCATTCTGGCTCAGCTGCCACTACTGCTGCTATTGGCAAAGGTGAATGCAGACAGAACCTCCTGTCACTGCATTATGAAACACTTTGCCTGACACCATGCATTGGAGTTGTTGCACATATTTAGCAGAACACAGCCAGGGGTGGCCAACCCCCTAAGCTTGACTTGTTTCTACAAGAGGCTTTAGCCCTAGGGGAACTATCAGACCTGAACTCTGCAGGGTGGTCTTGCCCATCAGACAGGGGCAGTCTAACCTGAGTATTCTTTGGTCTGCTGGTCTCTTCCAGGCCCCTTTCTGGCCATTCCTGCTTGCAAGGCAAACTTAGGTGCCTGAGAAGTCCACGCCATAGCTTTTGAGCTTGCAGACTGTGCTTGACTGGCAGAGAGCTCCAGCAAAGCAGCCCCTATGGCCATGCACCAGCCTATCTGCTCCTTTCCCACACGGCAGCTTCCTCCCAGCTCATGGCAACTCCCCACATCACTTTGCTGGTGCATATCTGCTCCAGGTGGGTTTTGCTTTCCTTGTCCCTGCAGTCCACTCCCACATCCTCTCCAGACTTCCATTGTAGACTGAGCCTTGGCAGCCACAGAGCCAGCCAGCCCCACCTCCACCAGTGCTCTGCCTTTGCACTAACACTGCACAGAGAACAATGGATCCTCCCCTGTGCTGAGTGACCACCCCCGCTTGCAGGGCACAGAGAAGAATTCCAGAACTATGCCCACCAATGCCCTGCCCCCAAGTCAACACCACCTCCACTATGACTGCATACACAGTTGCCAGCAGGGGTTCTCCACCTGCAAATGGCTGCATTGACTCTGCTACTGTGGTGAATGTCCACAGATAGGCAGGCACCCTGGCACCTGCTAGCACTCTGGCTCACCTGCCACTACTGCCGCTATTGGCATAGGTGAATGTGGACAGATCTTGCTGTTACTGTATTATGAAACACTTTGCCTGACACCACACATTGGAGTGTAGCAATCAACCCAACTTTGGGAACACCTTAGCTCCCCAAGCGCAGCGGATTCCTAATCTCAAGAAGCAATAGAACAAAGTTGAGGCCCAATACAAGTCTCTCAGAATAAGTAAACACATGATTCAGGAGTTAGAATCTGAGGGTTGGCCCCCTAAAAATCTCCAGAAATGAAGCCAGGCAGCTGAATCTACCTCATACTACAATCAAACCCCGAAGGTCATCAAATAGAATAAAAGATTTTTTTAAAAATCCAAAGGTTAGCAACCTCAAAGATTGAAGGTAGATAAGCCCACAAGTTGAGAAAGAATCAGTGCAATGACCTTGAAAACTCAAATAGCCACAGTGCCTTCTTTCTTTCATACAACTACATCATCTCTCCAACAAAGATTCTGAACTCGGCTGAGATGGTGGAAGTGACAGAAATAGCATTCAGAATATGGATAGGAATAAAGATCACTGAGCTACAGGAGTACACTGAAACCCAATTGAAGGAAGCTAAAAATCATGATAAAACAATTAAGGAGCTGACAGACAAAATAGCCAGAAGAGGAAAAAATGTAACCTACCTAATAGAGCTGAAAACCACACTACAGGAATGTCACAATGCAATCACAAGTATTAATAAATAGACTAAGCAGAAGAAAGAATTTCAGTTTGAAGAATGGCATTCAAAAACAAGACAATCATATAAGAATAGATTAAAAAATAAAAAAGAATAAATAAAACCTCTGAGAACTATGGGATTATGTAAAGAGACCAAACTATGATTCATTGGTATCTTCGAAAAAGATGAGGACAGCATAAGCAACTTGGAAAACATATTTCAGGACATTATCCATGAAAACTTCCCCAACGTAGCTAGAAAGGCCAACATTCAAATTCAGGCAATTCAGAGAACTCAAGTAAGATACTTCACAAGAAGATTAACCCCAAGACGTATAATCATCAGATTCTCTGAGGTTGAAATGAAAGAAAAAAATGTTAAAGGCAGTCAGAGAGAAAGACCAGGTCACCTACAAAGGGAAGCCCATCAGACTAACAGTGGATCTTTCAGCAGGAAACCTACAAGCCAGAAGATATTGCGGGCCAGTATTCAATATTCTTTTTTTTTTTTTCAATATTCTTAAAGGAAATATATTCCAACTCAGAATTGCATATCCAGCCAAACTAAGCTTCATTAAGTGAAGGAGAAATAAGATCCTTTTCAGAAAAGCAAATGCTCAGGGAATTTGTTACCACCAGATGTAACTTACATCTGGTGGTAACAAATTCCCTGAGCATTTGCTTTTCTTACATCTGGTGGAAGCATTAACTGTGGAAAGGAAAGACTGTTACCAGCCACTACAAAAGCACACAGATCAGTGACACTATAAAGCAACCACAAATCTGCAAAATAACCAGCTAAAATTATGATGACAGGATCAAATCCACATATATCAATACTAACCTTGAATGTAAATGGGCTAATTCCTCCTATTAAAAGACACAGAATGGCAAGCAGGCTGGATAAAGACAAAGACCCATTGGTATGCTGTCTTCGAGAGACTCATCTCACATGCAAAGATATATATATGTATGTAAACTCAAAACAAAGGGATGGATAAAAATCTACCAAGCAAATGGAAAACAGAAAAAAGCAGGGGTTGCAACTCTAGTTTCAGATAAAACAGACTTTGAAAGAACAAAGATCATAAAAGACAAAGAAGAGCATTACATATGATAAAGAGCTCAATTCAACAAGAAGATTTAACTAACTTAAATACATATGCACCCAACAGAGGAGGATCCAGATTCGCAAAGCAAGTTCTTAGAGACCTTCAATAAGACTTAGATTCCCATATTATAATAGTGGGAGACTTTAACATTCCATTGACAATTTTAGACAGATCATCAAGACAGAAAATTAACAAAGATATTCAGGACATGAACACAGCACTGGATCAGATAAACTTGACAGATATCTGCAGAACTCTCTACCCCAAAACAACAGAATACACATTCTTCTCATAGCCACAGGATACATACTCTAAAATACATCACATACTCTAAAACTTACCACATAATCAAAAGTAAAACACTCCTTAGCAAGCATAAAAAGATTGAAATCATAACAATCTTATGGACCACAGCACAATCAAATTAGAAATCAAGACTAAGAAATTAACTCAAAACCCTCAAAACCATGCAATTACATGGAAATTGAATAACCTGCCACTGAATGACTTTTGGGTAAAAAATAAAATTATAGCAGAAATTAAGAAGTTCTTTGAAACTAATGAGAACAGATATAAAATACCAGAATCTCTGGGACACAGCGAAGGCAGTGCTAAGCAGGAAATTTATAGCACTAAATGCTCATATCAGTAAGTGAGAAAAATCTCAAGTTAAACCTAGCATCACAACTAAATGAACTAGAGAACCAAATCCCAAAGCTACTGGAAGACAAGAAATGACCAAAATCAGAGCTAAACTAAAGGAGACTGAGACACACAAAAACAACTATTCAAAAGATCAACAAATCCAGAAGCTGTTTAAAAAAAAAAACTAAAATAGACTGCCAGAAAGACTAATAAAGAAGAAAAGAGAGATGATCCAAACAAACACGATACAAAATGACAAAGGGGATACTCCCACTGACCCCACAGAAATAGAAACAGTCATCAGAGAATATTATGACCAACTCTATGCACATAAACTAGAAAATCTAGGAGAAATGGATAAAATGCTGGACACATATACCCTTCCAAGACTGAGCCAGGAAGAAATTGAATCCCTAAACAGACCAATAACCAGTTCCTAAATTGACTCAGAAATGAATAGCCTACCAACCAAAAAATGCCCAAGACCATACAAATTCACAGCTGAATTCTACCAGAGGTACAAAAAAGACCTGATACCATTCCTGCTGAAACTATTTTAAACAATTGAAAAGGTGGAACTTTTCCCTTACTCATTCTTTGAGACCAGAACCATTCTAATACCAAAACCTGGCAGAGACACAACAAACAAAGAAACTTTAAGCCAATATCCTTGATGAACATCAATGCAAAAATCCTCAACAAAATACTAGCACACCAAATCCAGCAGCACATCAAAAAGCTTATCTACCACAATCAAGTAGGCTTTATCTCGGGATGCAAGGTTGGTTTAACACAAGCAAATCAATAAATGTGATTAATCACATAAACAGAACTAAAGACAAAAAACACATGATTATCTCAATAAATGCAGAGAAGGCTTTTGATAAAATTTAACACTCCTTCATGTTAAAAACTCACTCTGACAAACACAGCTAACATCATACTGAATGGGCTAAAGCTGGACGCATTCCCCTTGAAAACTGGCACAAGGCAAGAATGCTCTCTCACATCACTCCTATTCAATATAGTATTGTAAGTCCTGTCCAGGGCAATCAGGTAAAAGGAAAAAAAATCATCCAAATAGGAAGAGAGGAAGTCAAACTATCCATGTTTGCAGGTGACATGATTCTATACATAGAAAACCCCATAGTCTTGGCCCAAAAGCTCCTTAACTTGATAAACAATTTCAGCAATGTCTCAGGATATAAAATCAATGTGCAAAAATCACTGTCATTCCTATCCACCACCAACAGTCAAGCCAAGAGCCAAATCAGGAACGCAATCCCATTCATAATTGCCCTCCTACACACACACACACACACACACACACACACACACACACACACACACACCCTAAGAATACAGCTAATCGGGAGGTGAAAAATCTGAAGAAGAACCACAAAACATCACTCAAAGAAATCAGAGATGACACAAACAAATGGAAAAACATTCCATGCCACGGATAGGAAGAATCAATGTCATGAAAATGGCCATACTGCCCAAAGCAATTTATAGATTCTAGGCTATTCCTATTAAACTACCATTGACATTCTTCACAGAACTAGAAAAGCTATTTTAAAATTGATATGGACCCAAAAAGAGCCTGAATAGTCAAGGCAATCCTCAGCAATAGGATGGAGCTGGAGACCATTATATTTAGCAAACTAAGGAATGGAAAACCAAATACCACATGTTCTCACTTATAAGTGGGAACTAAGTGATGAGAACACATGGACACAAAGAAGGGAATAACACATACTGGCGCCTGTCAGAGGGTGAAGGTAAAAAGAGAGGGTCAGGAAAAGTAACTAATGGGTACCAGGCTTAATACGTGGGTGACAAAATAACCTATACAACAAACCCCTGTGATACAAATTTACTTATTTAACAAACCTGAACATGTACCCCTGAATTTAAAATAGAATTTAAATTTTAAAAAATAAAATAAAATAAATTTAAATCAATTGCAGCATCTTCTAAGCTCTCATAGTAGGAAAAAATCATTATTTTATACATAAAGAAAAGAGAAATGGAGTAATATCACAACTCCATTTTAGATATTGGCCAAAGAAGAAAACCTCAAACTCCAAGCTATCCAATATTTATTAAAATTCAGCTAATCCGAATATTAGGACTGGCTTAAATGTATTATTCATTCAGTCAAGAAATACTTATTAAGCACTCAATATATGCAGCACTGGAGGCATAACAGTGAACAAAACAATTTACTTGCTTTCATGGAACATATTCTAGTGGAGTGAGGTCAATAAGCAAATAAATAAATATGTATTATGTCATAAGCGCTAAAGAGAAAAATAAAACAGAATGTTTTCTCCTGATACTCCTCAGATTTTCATGTGGATTCAGCTATTTGCATTCCTTTTACCCGAGTTGAATTTTTAAATTTATTGTACTTTTATAGCAATGTGATTAATATGTACTGAACAATCCACGCTCAACAATTTCATGGAAGTCATACATATAAAACAAATAGGTGGCAAGTTTACATCTAATTGACTTTACTTTCTAAAAATGTTATTTAACAAATACTTCTGTTGCACTTAGCTTCTGCCAGACACTGTTTGTGCTTTATAAAAATTTACTTCTTTAGTTATCGTAATGATATGAGATACATACTAAAATTATCCCTATTTTCAGATGGGCAAAGTGAGATACGGAAAAATTGGATACTTGTCCAGATCTCCCATAGCTAGTGCATGGCAGATGAATAGCTGGCACTAGAGCTCATTATCTAAATCTCTACTTTAGGATACTTTCCTGGAGCAAGAACATTTTAATAGGGATGACAGCATTTCAGATAGATTTCAGTAGTGTTACATAGAATAGGCATATTCCAAGACAGGTGACAAAGAGGAATAAATAAGTTTTTGAAAGTAAAATGTTACATGAAGAAATAATACTTTGAGCAAAGACGACAAAGAGTAATTAAAACATTTAATTTTTAACCAATATTTACTAAAAACCTAGAAATAAGAATAAAACTGGTGGGCCAGTTGCAAATCTAGCTTGCAGACATTTTTTTTTTCAGCAAGAAAAGTGTTTTCACTATGCATGATTTTAAGCAATATATGCTTTTCTAATAGTTGCAAGCTCATCACTCCTGACAGGTTTACAAGGAGCAGGTTGCTTCAAACATTTATGTCATTTGCCTGGCCTTTTAAAATATTAGCTACTCAGTCCCTTGGACCAAGAAGATAACTGAATACTGAGAATGGAGAGAAATAAGATCCAGTCCTTGTGTTTGAATAGCTCCCCTATGTTCATTCATTCTTCGATTCACCAAACATGTTTTAAGTGTTTAATATATGCAGGATCCAACCAGGTATAGGACTGTACGATGAATTGAACCAATAGTCTTTGCATACATGTAGCTTTCTAGCAGGAGAAGCAAATATTAGCTTACTAATTTTATGATTAAATTATACTGTTATTAGTTGTCATAAAGGATAAATTTAATTGTTGGGAAGATACACATATATAATTAAAATTTAGAGAGAGAACCTATATCTCTCTGAATAATAGTAATAATTATATAGCACTGAGAGAGCAGAGAATAGGGATACCAAACTGAATCTTTTTAAGTTTGGGGAGAGAGGAAGGGTAGGTAGAGTCAGAGAGGAAATTTCAGAGAAGCAATCTGTCTTAAACCAAGTATTAATATAAGAAAGGAGAAGATCATAGTTTCTATTATTATTTCTCCATGAAGGCTTTGGGGACATTCACAGAAAATAATGATTTCCTATTCCAAATTATTTTATTTTCCCAACATAAAGGTTTGTCCCAATTTTAATATTCCACTCATTTCTATATGAATCTGAAGGGATGTGTTACTAAATGTGCACTGATGGCACCACTCTTGCACCATCTGTTTCTAATTAGGTAATCCAGACTCTACCTGGATGAATGACTTAGGATGACTCTGCAGCCTAAATTTTTTTAAAGAAGCCTGATAATTTTATGATACAAACAAGTTATAGAAAACGCTAATTCATATCCTATAAAGCAAAAAAAAAAAAAATACATATATTTACCAGTGAAAAGAAAGGCTAAATGACATCCAAACTGCCTCTGAAGCTGGATTTTAGATTCGTACTTATTTTAAAACTAAGAGCATGCTCTTTGATAAGTAAAACCTGAGTTTGCATTTTCTGATTTTCTGAGGGCTCTTCCCGTAGAACATTTCTTTCAGCAGCCTCCTTTGTTCATTTTTATGAGTTAAATCCAAGTTGCAAATAAATGGATCTGTCATCATTTCTCAGAATGTGTTGTTTTCAACATGACCTGCTGATTTTCCCAAGTGCTCACTGTTATTGCGGAGTCATGGTAGCATGGCCCATCAACCCCTTTTGCTTGCTTTTTGGCCACTGAATCCCTTGCCTTTCCTTTGACCTCCACCCAAGTATATAGCCTTGCATCACTCTTTTCTCCAGATGTCTCTACTTTTTTTTGATTCAAGTCCAAGGTATTTTCACTTGAATTTCTTGACTTCTCCCAAGAATAAGAACAGCTGCTGGAAAAAAGCCCAGGCTTACACAGTGAAATCTGGGTAGCAGAACTCCCTCACGTGCACAGCAACTTCACTGTCATAATCTTGAAAAAAATCCCCTCTAATTTTTTTCACTCCCCATGGTGTTGTTGAAAAAAAAAAAAA